>NC_134690.1:129036712-129338170 GCF_050947455.1 Rhinoderma darwinii | reverse complement strand
CTGTTTTTTTACACAATTTTTTTTCTTTATAATTATATAATTCCACATCACTACCGTCTTGCTTTAGTAGTTTGAACACTTACTTTTTATCATTTATTGCCCCATTACGGTTTTATTTAGCAACATTGGTTTCACACAGTTTCTAGCTTGTTTATTCCAATCAGGTATATATTTTTCACAGGACCTATTTAAGAGCCTTTTAAAAATGTCCAATTTAGTTTGTGTATATTTATTTTTGAGGACATTGCCCCAGGTTATGCCCTTAAGGTCATCCCTTAACCCATGAAAATTGGCCTTTCTGTAGTCAGGTTTTTTTGTAGGTATTCTACCAAACATCTTATTAAAGGATACATGGAATCTTATTATGTTGTTGTCACTATTACCTAGGTGACCCCCAACCTGTACTTTTGATATGCTGTCCGGCCTATTGGCTAAAAGTAGGTCTAGAAGTGCCCCCCTCTAGTTGAAACTTGCACCAGTTGTGAGAGGTAATTGTCCTGAACCTCTTCCCGCTGTGGCCACTTTTGGCCTTCCTGACAACGCCGTATTTTTCAAATCTGACATGTGTCACTTTATGTGGTAATAAGTTTGGAATGCTTTTACCTATCCAAGCGATTCTGAGATTGTTTTCTCATGACATATTGTCCTTTGCTAGTGGAAAAATATAGTCGATAAATGCAATATTTATTTGTGAGAAACACCATAATTTACAGAAAATCTGCAAAAATTTGCATTTTTCTAAATTTTTATGTATCTGGGGGTAAAATTCATAGTAATACCACACAAAATAGTTACTAGTTAACATTTTCCACATGTCTACTTTATGTTTGCATCATTTTTTGAACGTCCTTTTATTTTTCTAGGCTGTTACAAGGCTTAGAACTATAGCAGAAATTTCTCACATTTTCAAGCAAATTTCAAAAGGCTAATTTTACAGGAACCAGTTTAATTATGAAGTGGTTTTGAGGGCCCTCTATATTATAAATCCCCCATAAATCACCCCATTTTAAAAACTGCACCCTCAAAATATTCAAAACAGCATTTAGAAAGTTTCTTAACCCTTTAGGCGTTTCACACTAATTAAAGCAAAGTAGATGTGAAATTTTTTTGGGGCAGAAATTCATTTTTTATTTCTTTTTTCTGTAACACAGAAGGTTTTACAAGAGAAGCGCATTTCAATATGTATTACCCAGATTCTGGAGTTTAGAAATATCCCACATGTGACCCCAGTGCACTAATGTAGTGAAACACTGTCCTCAGAAGCAAAGGAGCACCTAGTGGATTTCGAGCCTTCTTTTTATTAGATTATATTTTAGGCACTATGTCAGGTTTGAAGAGGTCTTGTGATGCCAAAACATAGGAAACACCTGAAAAAATACCTCATTTTGGAAACTACACCCACAAGGAATTCATCTAGGGTGTAGTGAGCATTTTGAACCCACAGGTGTTTCATAGATTTTATTAGAATTTGGATGTGAACATTTTTTTTTTCATTTTTCCAATAAGATGTCGTTTTAGCTTTAAAAAAAAATCCACAAGCAATAAAGAAGAAAAAGCTCCCCAATACTTGCAAAGCAACTTCTCCAGAGTATGTAATACCCCATATGTGGTCATAAACTGCTGTTTGGGCACGCGGCAAGGCTTAGAAGGGAAGGAGCGCAATTTGGCTTTTGGAGCGCAGATTTTGCTGGATTTGTTTCTCGGCACCATGTCGCATTTGCAAAGCCCCTGATGTACCACTACAGTGGAAACTACCCAAAAGTCACTTTATTTAGGAAACTACACCCCCTGAAGAATTAATCTAAGGGTGTAGCTTTAGCTCAAAATTCTTCATTTTCTCAACAAACAAAGAAAATAAGAACGAAAAATTTGAAAAGCAACTTCTCCAGAGTACGGAAATACTTTATATGTGGTCATAAACTGCTGTTTTGATACACGGCAGGGCTTAGAAGGAAGGAGTGCCATTTGACATTTGGAGTGCAGATTTTGCTGGATTGGTTTCTGGGAGCTATGTCGCATTTGCAAAGCCTCTGTGGGACCAAAACAGTGAAAAATGCCCAGAAGTGACCGCATTTTGTAAACTACACTCCTCAAACTATTCACCCAGGGGTTAAGTGAGCACATTAACTCTGTAGGTGTTTCCAGAAATTAGTGTGTACTAGATGTTGCAGAGTGAAAATCGAAATTTTTCCATAGCTATGCCAATACGTGGTGCCCAGCTTGTGCCACCATGAAAAGACAGCTCTCTAATTATTATGCTGTTTCCCGCTTTTAGAAACACCCTACATGTGGCCCTAACCTTTTGTCTGGACTATCGACCGGGCTCAGGAGTGGAAGAGTACCATGCAAAATTGAGGCCTAATTTGGCAACTTACAAAGTATTGGTTCACAATTGCAGAGGTTCTGATGTGAAATAATAAAATTAACCCCCTAAGAAGTGACCCCATTTTGGAAACTACACCCCTCAAGGCATTTATTAAGTGGTGTAGTGAGCTTTTTCACCCCACAGGTCTTTTCCATAAATGATTACGCTGCGGATGGTACAAAGTAAAAATAGCAATTTTTCCCAAATATGCCATTTCAGTGGAAAATGTGTAGTGCTCAGCTTATGCCACTGGAGACACACACCCCAAAAATTGTTAAAAGGGTTTCCCTGGTTTGGCGATGCCATATATGTGGAAGTAAACTGTGGTTTGGGCACGCGGTAGGATTCAGAAGGGAGGGAGCACCATTTGGCTTTTAGAGCGTGGATATTGCTTGGTAGTAGTTTTGTTTGCAGTTTTACTGGTATTTTAGTTTATAATGTGGGGGTACATGTAAACCAGGCATCAGGTACATCAGGGGCATAGTCAGGTGGTATAATAATGGGGTAAAATAATCCATAGATGTATGGAACGCTGTGAAGCAATCCTTCATGCACAGGCCAGTGTCACAGTGATAAATGGTGTTGTTCCTTATCCCCTTTTGGTACAGATTCTGCACCTTTGCAGTTTGGGGAATTTTTCTGCGAAAGTGTTGTCCTGCTATAATACGGGCACCTTCGCTTCCAACAGATATGTTTGGACCCTCCCCTTCCTGGTTCACTAAATTTAGTGCCTTGATAAATCGCCTCTTGAAACAGAAGAAATGTTCCCCTCGGGCCTGCACTTCTGCATATTTTTCTTTCCTGACTTATTGGAGCCTTAACTTATTTGATTTCTTCATAGACGTAGTTGTATGAGGGCTATTTTGTTTTTTTGCGGGACGAGCTGTAGTTATTATTGGTACCATTTTGGGGTACATGCGACTTTTTGATCACTTTTTATCCTTTTTTTTGGGAGGCAAGGTGACCAAAAAACAGCAATTCCGACAGTTTTTTTTTGGGGGGGGGGGTTTATATAGCGTTCACACCACGCATCATAAATTACATATTAACTTTATTCTGCGGGTCAGTACAATTCCGGCAATACCAAATTTATAGCACTTTTTTATGTTTTACAACTTTTTGCACAATAAAATTACTTTTGTAAAAAGAATATATTTTTCCTGTCACCATGTTGTAAGAGCCATAACGTTTTAATTTTTTCATCGATGGAGCTGTATGAGGCTTGTTTTTTTCGAGACAAGCTATAGTTTTTATGGGTACCATTTTTGGATACATCCGACTTTTTGATCACTTTTTTTTTTACATTTTTGGAAGCCAAAGTGACCAGAAAACTCAGCAATTCTGGCAGTATTTTTTACGGAATTCACTATGTGGGATGATTAATATAATATTTTTATAGTTTAAGTCGTTACGGACGCGGCGATACTAAAATGTATCATTTATTTTATTTTTTTCAATAATAAATGACTTGATAAGGGAAAAAGGATCTATTGTGTTTTATGTTATGACTTTTTTTAGTCCTACTAGGGGACTTGAAAGTCCAACTTTTTGATTGATGTTCTAATACATTGCACTACCTTTGTAGTGCAATGTTTTAGAACTGTCAGTTGTTCACTGACAGAAAGCCGACCAGGCTCCGCCTCTGGGTGGGGCCTAACACTTGTGGTCATAAACGTTTTTTTTATTAGAAATTAATTAACCCTTTCTGGACTGATCCATTTTTTGCTTTTTTATTTTCATTTCACTCCCCTTATTCCAAGAGCCATAACTTTTTTAGTTTTCCGTCAATAGAGTCATGTGAGGGCTTATTTCTTGCGGGAGGAGTTGTATTTTCTTTTGACACCATATAAAGATACCATTTAATGTACTGGGTTTCGTTTTTACGGATTTCACCGTGTGGTAAAAACGCCAACTTTATTTTTTTCTGAAACTTAATATGATTAAAGTGATACCACATTTATACAGTTTTTTTTAATATTTTACTACTACAAACGTTTTGTTTCACCATATTCCGAGAGGCATAACTTTATTTATTCTTTGGTCAATTGAGAGGTGTGAGGGCTTATGTTTTGCGGGACGAGCTGTAGTTTTTAGTGGTACCATTTTTTGGCACATACAACTTTTTGAGCACTTTTTATTAACATTTTTTTTAGAGCTATGGTAACCAAAAAACAGTGATTTTGGCATTTTAAATTCTTTATTATTTACGGCGTTCACCGTGCGAGTTAAATAATGGTATATTGTAATAGTTCAGACTTTTATGGACGCAGAGATACCAATTTTGTGTATTTTTTTTATTTTATTATATTGCTTTAGAGAAAAAATGGGAAAAGGGTTTTCTTTTGGACTTTAAATATTTATTTAATTTTTTTCACTAATAACTTTCTTTAATTTTTTATTTTTACACATTTTTTTAGTCTCCCTAGGGGACTTGAACTGGCGATAATTAGATCTCTGGTATAATACACTGCAATACTAATGTATTGCAGTACATTGTCATTTTTAGGCTGGGTTCACACAGAGTTTTTGGCAGGCAGAAAATCTGCCTCAAAATTCCGTTTGGAATTTTGGAGGCAGATTTTGCTCTGCCAACATGCCGATTTTCGCAGCGCATTCCGCAGCGTTTTTCGCCCACGGCCATTGAGCAGGTTACATCAGGGCATAATAAGAGGGTATAAGAATGGGGTAAATAAATAATAATCCGCAGATATGTGGCCGGTGTCGCATTAATAAATAGTGCCGGATGCTATCTGCTTTTAGAACATTGCACATTTTGCCTCGCCATATTTTGAGAGCCAGATGTTTTTTATTTTTTTCTGCACTGGAACTGTGAGGGCTTATTTGTTGTGGGACAATCAGTAGTTTTCATTGGTACAATTTTTGGGTAAATGCGTTTTTTTAAATCACTTTTTATACAATTTTTTGACAAGCAAGGTGACCAAAAAGCATAAATTCTGACAATGTTTTTATCCTTTTTTTTACAGCGTTCACCCTGGGGTATAAATGACCATTTTACTTTATTCTGCGGGTCGATACGATTACGGCGATACCATATGTATATAGTTTTTTTTACGTTTTGCAGCGTTTGCGCAAATAAATCACTTTATTATAAAATAATTAATGTTTTTGTGTCCCCATATTCTGGGAGACATAACTTTTTTATTTTTCAGTCAAAAAAGCTGTGTAAGGACTTGTTCTTTGCGGGACAGGTTGTAGTTTTTATTGGTACTATTTTGGGGTACATGCGACTTTTTGATCACTTTTTATTGTATATTTTGGAAGGGGTGGTGACCAAAAAATAGTGATTCTAGTATTGGTTTTTTACTTATTTTTTTTTGCAGCGTTCACCGTGCGGGAAAAGTAATATTATAGTTTCATAGTTTGGGTCGTTACGAACGCGGTGATACCAAATATGTTTACTTTTTTAACGTGTTCATTTTTTTCCTGTAATAAAAGACTTATTATAGGAAAAAAAGCATTTTTTGTTTATATAACTTATAACTTTTATTTTTAAACTTTTAGAAAACATTTTTATTATCTTTTTTTTTTGTTACTTTATTTACTTGTCCCACTAGGGGACATTTGGACTTGCTGCTCTGATTGCTGCTATAACACATTACACTACTTACTGCGGTGCAGCGCCGTGCGGCGGTAAACTGTCAGTACAGACATAACTGCACGTCAAGGTGTGCGAAGTTACTGTTCACCTTGACGTGCAGTTATGCTAAGGTGTTGGAAGGGGTTAAGGACCAGGCCTTTTTGTGTGTTAATGACAAAGGATTATTTTTTGTTTTTTCACTGTCGCATTCTAAGGGTATGTTCACACAGTATTTTCAGCCATTTTTTGGGCCGTAAACCTCCCGAAAAATGGCTGAAAAATCGGAAGCAGAATGCCTCCAAACATCTGCCCATTGATTTCAATGGGAAAAATGGCGTTCTGTTCCGACGGGCCATTTTTTTGCGGTAGTTTTCCAAAACGGCCACGTAAAAAAACGGCCACGAAAAAGAATTGCATGTCACTTCTTCAGCCGTTTTTGGAGCAGTTTTTAATTGACTATAGAAAAACAGCCGCAAAAACGTCTTTAAAAAACGCAGCGAAAAACACAGCAAAAATCAAGAGTGGCTTAAAAAACTTCTGAAAATCAGGAGCTGTTTTCCCTTGAAAACAGCTCCGTATTTTCAGACGTTTTTTATTTTGTGTGTGCACACACCCTAAGAATCGTAAGTTTTTTTTATTCCGTCACCATAGCCGTCAACATAGCCAAAGGCAGTGCTTCAAAAGAGTACAAAGAAAGCCCCCCGCAAAGAATAACAAAGATGGCATCCCATGATCTTGTTGTGGGGGGGTGATGGCACAGGCCGGAGGGGGCCAGCCCCCTGATTCTAACTATTTAAATACCGCGGCCGCAATTGACCACGGCATATAAGGGGTTAAACGGGCGGAATCAAAGTGGTCTTTGATTCCGCCAGTTGCAGTTAGGTGTCTGCCGTCACCTGCTGGAGTACGCTCAACTCGTGAGTCCGCTCCATACTTCTACTTAACGACTGCCAAGTAAATGTACGTGGCATGTCATAAAAGGGTTAATAATTTTTATGCCCCAAAATATATTATATAACACAAATTTTATATTTTTTTTATTCATTTATACATTAACATATTTATGAATTGTATATTTTTTCTGTGAAAATTTACTTTTCCCCATTATACCTCCCCCTCCTGTACCTGCCCCGTTTCACAACTTTTTGCATTTTAATTAATCTTAATCTTAATCTCACCTTTTTGCAGTTTGCTTCACATGTCTCATTGCATCTGATTAAGAGGTTTTTTTTTATTCTTAAAACTAATTTTAATTAAAAAAAAAAATTTTTCTTTGATCATGATACACAAATGCTTTATTCTTTTTATCTACCAATTGGTTCTGCGCTAATTCTTTTTTTTCCTTGGAAACCACTGTCCCCAAAGCACAGAGAACTGTCAGGTCCATACCAGTAAAAAGAAGGTTGCATTCTGGGCTTTTAACCCTCTACATGCTGATCTGGTTGTATTATCCCATACACAACCCATCTAGGTGAGAATGTTTCACCCATCCTATAGTTTGTATTATCGGTCACCACCTGCGGTCTTATGAGGCGCTCTTCCTTTTTGCTCTTTTGAACAGCTTTGGATATCTTTTGTTAAATGTCCTGTATTGCAGAACTATAGTTATTTATTAGGACAGTTTCTGCAATGTTTTTTTATGAACACTACTATGTCTATATAACTTCATTCTGTAACTATGTAAAGTCCAGGTATTTTTTCTCACAGGTTGTTAAACATCAAAAGTAATTATAAATAATTAAATGCATCATTACTTATTACTTTAAAATTCAAAACCTTCCAAAGTAAATATATAAAAAAAATATTTGGACTAATTTTAGAACCTAGTACATGCTGTTGTTGCTCTAAAGTTGTTCCAACTTCTTAATAAGTAAACAAGATAAATACTTAACGACCTGTTAAATTCATTTGTTTCAGGAATCATCTCTCTTTAAACATATGAAGTGACACTGGCAAGATTTATTCTCTCATTTACCATTGTGCTTATGAGCTTAAAATAATGAAATATGTATGTCTTTCCAATTATACATGTAATAAAATTGTTTCAATGTTTGGAGACATTTGTTAGATCTGTTTATGTTGGGAAAGATTGTGTTTGCTGTCAAAGTGCTGCAGACTAGAGCACACTAGTATTCATTTAATGAGGCATTCTATAAACAACGCAGCAAATTACTTTTACTACAGTCTTTCATCGCAGCACACATTCATCAATAGAACCAAACCATTATATTTTAAGGGAGAACCCCGGGGTAGAAATGGACTAATGTTTTAATGTTTAAAGACAACAAAACATGCAATTATATTATGGGTTTGTATAGTGCAGGTCTGTAGTGCAGTCATACTATTACAGTTTTGGTTTTGACAAAAAAATTGGATTTGTTAGAATTTATTATGTATCTTTTGTTCAGGGACCTGACATATGATCTGCTCAGTTGAAGAAAGGTGCCTATAAGTGCCAAAGAATACGAAATTCAGCAATTAAAATGCAACATGTTACCAATGTTATCACTTTTTTAACCTAAATATTTCTACATTATTAAAAAACAAAATCATACAAATCTTTTGAAACTGTTGGACATGTCATGTTCTATAGAGAAAAGTTGTTGCTGAGAATAAAAATAAGCAATTTTTTTTCTAGGTTCATCTGTTAAATCTGCCACCATTATGAGATGCAACACGCTGCCAGGGCTAGGGAAGTTGAAGGTTAACAGCGGGTAGGGAGAAATTGTTGGGCTGTAACATGGGTTTACTGGAGTGGTTCTCTGTAGAAGTTAAATCAAACAAACGGAGCACTAAAAAAATACAGAATCCTTCTTCAGGTCTTTACTCAGCTCAAAAAGGCCACACCTAGACTATGTTACTTTACACACCTTCCCTCAGACTCTCCACTGTCTGACTTACGACAATCCCTCTCTCTCTCATTTAGCCCTGCTGTAACGGCTGCCGCGCCATTCCCCGCCGTTCCCACGGCCTCTGCTCCGGTTCGGCGCCCTCCCTCATCAGCTGCTCATCCCGAGCTCCACTTACCCGGTCCGGACTCCCTACTGGCCCTGGACGGCGTCAGGTGAGTGCAGCCATTACCTCCTTCTGCGGTTGGCATCCTCGATGTGCGGCTGCAGTCACCAGAGGGCGCGAGCGCTGACTCGTCCTGCCTTAAAAGGCCAGCGCGCGCCTTAATTCCTAGAACTTCCTATTTAAGGTTCCTCCTCCCTGCCATCCCTGCTTGTTCAACCAAGTTCCCCGTGAGTTCCCTGTGCCCTAGTTCCCTGTTTCCGTTCCTTCTGCCTTTTGACTGGATTTCCCGTTACTGACCTTTGCTTGAACTTGACTATCCTTGTCTGCCGCCCGCCTTGACCTATTGCTGCCATACCCGTTACGACGTCTGCCGCCTGCCTTGACCTATTGCTGCCATACCCGTTACGATGTCTGCTGCCTGTCCTGACTTCTGCTTATCCATCCGACCGCCTCTACCCGCTGTGACAAGCGTTGCCTGGGTTCCAAGCACCATCTCCCAGACGACACTGAGGAGCCACGAACAAATTGGTGAGAACCGTTATATCTGCTCTTAAAGAGGCTCTGTCACCAGATTTTGCAACCCCTATCTGCTATTGCAGCAGATAGGCGCTGCAATGTAGATTACAGTAACGTTTTTATTTTTAAAAAACGAGCATTTTTGGCCAAGTTATGACCATTTTCGTATTTATGCAAATGAGGCTTGCAAAAGTACAACTGGGCATGTTGAAAAGTAAAAGTACAACTGGGCGTGTATTATGTGCGTACATCGGGGCGTGTTTACTACTTTTACTAGCTGGGCGTTGTGTATAGAAGTATCATCCACTTCTCTTCACAACGCCCAGCTTCTGGCAGATCACGCTGTGACGTCACTCACAGGTCCTACATCGTGTCAGACGAGCGAGGACACATCGGCACCAGAGGCTAAAGATGATTCTGCAGCAGCATCGGCGTTTGCAGGTAAGTCGATGTAGCTACTTACCTGCAAACGCTGATGCTGCTGCAGAATCAACTGTAGCCTCTGGTGCCGACACGATGCAGGACCTGTGAGTGACGTCACAGATCTGCACTGCCAGAAGCTGGGCGTTCTGAAGAGAAGAGGATGATACTTCTCATCAGAACGCCCAGCTAGTAAAAGAAGTAAACACGCCCAGATGTAAGACACATAATACACGCCCAGTTGTACTTTTACTTTTCAACATGCCCAGTTGTACTTTTGCAAGCCCCATTTGCATAAATACGAAAATGGTCATAACTTGGCCAAAAATGCTCGTTTTTTAAAAATAAAAACGTTACTGTAATCTACATTGCAGCGCCTATCTGCTGCAATAGCAGATAGGGGTTGCAAAATCTGGTGACAGAGCCTCTTTAAGGGTTCTCTCCCTCTTGGTTACAGTTCACAGAATCTCAAGTGTTCTGCTCTCTGCCACAGTTTCCTGCATCTCAATGGGTTCTGTACTTATCATATTCAACAGGCAATCTCACTATGGGATAATCAGATCACTACTCAGGTTTGCTCCTTATACGCTTAGTTACCACTGAAATAGGGCAGCCTACTCACTAGGGCCCTGAAAGGCTCCTAGTATATTACCCCTCTCACTGACTACTCAACCCAGTCCAGTAAAATTCAGGACTGTACTTCCAGGCCATGTCTCAGGCCTGCAGGGCCAGCAGTCCATGCTGCATCTTCCTCAGTGGCCTACTAAGACAGGGATCCTTTTAAATCCCCAGCATGACCTAACTACAGCTTCCCCCGGTGCTGCTCACCTGTCCACTGGTTCCCATACTGGGTAGACTACTCCCACATCCCCAGCAGAGTCCCCAGAGTTGGCAACCCTAGGCTGATAGTACTCTTCAGCCACCCCCGCTTCAGTGGCAGCGTACATGGTACACTTCTAAACCTCCCTCTTCTGCAGCCCGCAAACCACTAGTAGTAAGCTCACCATCCGCTTCGTGACACACGCTCCAGACTTTGCTTGGTAATGCAGCCGCACTGCTTTCCGATCAGAGCAGAGGCGTAGCTAGGGGTTGAGCACAGGGGGGGGGACATCTGAGTGGGTCCCAATCCCGTGCCCCCAATGCATTTTTTCAACTGCAGAGGCGTATCCTAATCATAGTGATAATCACTCTAAATGAGCAAGAGTGCTGTACAGTATATGCTGCTATATCATCCATGATGAATAAAAGTTTGAGAGCACTATAAAAAGCTGTTTAGAATACATTACACATGTATAGCCTAGTTTAAATGCTGTCTACTACATTATGCAAAACAGTAGAAAAGAAGGGGACTAGTGCATTCAGCATAATTAACAGGAGAAGTAACGGCAGCCATCTCAATATCAGAGACACATCCTAATCTATAGTAGTTTAGCAGCAGACTATAATACCAGTTTAGCGGTATATCAAAAAGAGATACATATCCAAATTAATTTGATACTTGAAAGCAGTAGACTAGCCAAATATAAGCAAGGAGAACATCGGCTCTAAACCATCACATAAACCTTATCATATACAAGTCCCAGAAGCAGAGCAGGTGAGCGGCTAGAAGTACATTCACAATTAGGCCTAGAACATGCAACTATTATAATTCGGATAGAAAAACAGTTTAATATACTAATTGAAAATACATTTTAAAAAACATTACTCACCAAGTCGATGTCCACGTTGGATCAAACTCAAAAATAATCATGTGATCCTTTTTTTCAACTGATAAACAGACAAATCCAAAAATCTGGTGAACTATATACAAGCAAAAGTCACTTCTTACAGTGCCATTTTTCTCTCCTTCACTTTGACAAATCTGCAAACTACCTTGTCTTTGTTCATTTCAATGTTCCTCTCAATGCTTAGTGAGGTTAAATTGGACATTCTGGCCTCGTGCATGCGTGCTCGTAGATGTGTTCATAACTTAGTTGTGATCGGTAACAGCTCTGACATGCAGGACCCGCTGACACCGAACCTGTCAGTCCCACGTAGCTGTCAGATTCAGGTCACAGTGCCTGTTTTGTTTAACTTTGTAATTACTTTTTTATTAAAAATGATTTTTACTTTTTGAGATACAGCTGCTTTGTACAGTATCCTGTATACAGAGCAGCTGTATTTACAGCATTTTTTGCGCGTTGCAGTTCCATGTGTCATAAGTGTTTGTTGCATGGCTGTGCGTGATTTTTACGCATATGCCATCCATATGACACGCGGTTTTGATATTTAGAAAAATAAATATCTTGATCTACTGTTGCGCGAATCACGCGCAACACACGGAAGTGATTTTCACGCACCCATTGACTTCAATAGGTGCGTGATGCGCGAAAAACGCCCAAGTATAGGACATGTCATGAGTTTTACGCAGCAGACACACGCTGCGTGAAAATCACGGAATGTCTGAACGGCCCCATTGACTAACATAGGTCCGTGCGACGAAAATCACACTCGTGTGAATAAGGCCTTAACTGTTTCCCGAACGCTGGCTGTGTTTTTACGGCCAGCGGTCAGGGTCCTTAAAACCCGAGCCATAGACTTTTTACGGCTTGGGTTTTAACTTGGGTCTCCGGCTGTCAGTGACATGATCGCCGGGTGCCATTAGTGACAGACTGCTGCTGGGTCTTACTAGACCCAGCACAGCCCTATTAGTGACAATAGTCACTATAAGAGGGCTGATTTCCCCTGTAACTGGGGCTGCTGTGCAGCTCCAGTTACAGTGGAAAAACATGGTGTAAAAGAAAGAAAAACAATATATAAAGTTCCCCAAAGGTATTTTCTGACCTTTGAGGAACAAACCATAGTAATAAATAAAAAAAAGTAATGTAAAGTGCAAAAAAAATTAATAATAAATACACATAAAATACCCACCCCAAAAAAACGTTTCCCTCCCGCCAATCATTGTCATAACGCTAGCCTGGACCCAATTACCCTAATATAGACATGTAATATATTAAAATTTACGGTAGACAATGGCGATCACAAATAAAAGGTCTATTTTAGGGTAAAACTATGTTATTACCCCAAAAAAATAGCTGAAACGTAAAAAAGCTTATTTT
Organism: Rhinoderma darwinii; assembly: GCF_050947455.1. Lineage (NCBI taxonomy): Eukaryota > Metazoa > Chordata > Amphibia > Anura > Rhinodermatidae > Rhinoderma > Rhinoderma darwinii. The sequence continues at coordinate 129,325,158 of NC_134690.1, read as the reverse complement.
TTTACTATTATTTTTAAACTTTAAGAATAAAAATTCTAAAATAGCAAAATGGATGTGTATAAAAATGATAAAAAAAAGAAACCTGCATTGTCTACGGAAAAAAACTTCGCAAAAATCACGTCGTTAGCACAACAAATAAAAAAGTTATAGCCATTTAACTAACATGTGCTAAAAATGGCTAAACGGTGTCTGGTCCTGAAGGCTCAAAATAGCCCGGTCCTGAACTGGTTAAAGTGTGATTACAGAGGCAGAATTGTAGAACATCTTACTATAAGACCACATTCAGACGTTGCAGAATTTTTACGCTGCAAATGTTGGTGCAGATTTGGGGCAGTTACGGAACGAATCTGCACCAACATTTGCATATTTGACAGGTAATTCAGATACAGATATCACATCAAACTTCCCACAGATTTCAGTATTTGCATTGCAGAGGCTGAAATCCGCAGTGAAATTCCGCTGCTTCTCCGCAATGTAATGAGCATGCTGCGGAGGGGAAATTCTGCACTGTTATTTTTCCGCAATGTCTGAATTAATTTTCCTAAAAATGGATAGAAACAAATGTAATAAACGGCTGCTGCAGAATTCCACTGTGTACTGTCCGCAGCGGAATTAAACAGCAATTCCGCCACGTCTGAACGTGGCCTAAAAATGTTATTAAGGCCACTACAATGAGAAACAAAATGACATTTTAACAGCTGTAATCAGACAAATGGGTAAACAAATCTGAATACAATTCTGCAGTAGGCATGATCCTTGTCACTTCTCAGTCATGCCACACAATCTGATTTTTTTTTCCTGGTAAGAATGTATAATCATTTTCCTTAAAGGATGTGTCACAGTTAAAAGGAAAACATTGCTCATTTACGCTCCTGCTGAGACTGAACTCTAATATTATACACTTTTCTGAGAAAATTATTTGAATCCTTTTGTAGGCTGAACAAAAAAATGTGAGAAGCATAAAAGAGATTAGAACAATAGAAAGTGCATGTTCTAAGACATATTGTGCTGTTCTTTATACAATTCATGCTTTTCTGTTTATGTTATCTTTTTATGCAGTTCTCATGTTTCTTTATTGTGTGCTTCTTTAATAATTTCTATACAACTTTTTAAAGACATATTTTAGTCAATGATAATTGCAGTTTATATAAAGTACATATATCGGGAAAAGAAAGCATACATATTTGGACGAGCATCTTCAGTAGCTGCAATGATACTAGCACGTAAAGTCTTATCAATAATGATTTGTGGTTCTGTGTAAGAGACACATTTCTCCATATTTTTTTGTTATATTGTTTTAGAGATGAGTAATTATTTGAGAATTTGCTGAACTGTACAGTTTTCAGAACTGTACTAATCTGTTGTATAGTGTTTTGTGAAATAGTGAATCACAAATTATAAGGTGCTTGCAGTATGAAGACTGATAACATGATTTGCTCTAGAACATGCGAATGTAGGGAATTGCTTCCAGAATAAAATGTGCACGAACATTCAGTCAATCAGTCAGTAAGTCAGTCAGTAACTCAGTCAGTCCCGTTCAGCCATAACAATAAAACAATCGACCTAATATTGTGTAGCTTTTGCTCGTGTAGCCAATATAGCTTTGACCCATCAAGGCACGGACTCCACAAGACCTCTAAAGATTTTAGCAGCAGATCCCATGAAAACATAGACATTTTTATTAAAATAAATATATATCAGTGTGTTTGGCACAACAATCGAATTACTTTTTATTAACAATTATTTAGTTTTTGAGATACAGCTGCTTTTTACCATGCTTACAGAGCCGCTGTATCTAGCGCTGAAACCTTTATCCATCAGGTCAGCGGGACTGACGTGTTCAGTGTCAGCGGGCAGGATCCAGTAGAAACTCCCCCAAAATGCACCATTTGGCAAACTACACTCCTCAAGCAATTTATAGAGGGGTATGATCAGCATTTTGACCCCACAGGTTTTTTGCTGACTTAAGTGGAATTAGACCATGAAAACTAAAATAGATTTTTTTTTTCCATTAAAAACATAGAAATTATACAGTTTTACAAGGCATAAAGAAGAAAAAGCACCCCAACATTTGAAAAGCAATTTCTCCTGATTAAGGCAATACCCCATATTTGGAATAAACTGTTGTTTGGACCCACGGCAGGGTTTAGAAGGGAAGGAGCACCATTTGGCTTTTGGAGCTCAAGTTTTGCTGGAATGGTGTCATGTCGCATTTGCAAAGTCCCTGAGGGACCAAAACAGTGGATGCCCCCCAAAAGTGACCCCATTTGGAAAACTACAGCCCTCAAGGAATTTATCCAGGGGTATAGTGAGCATTTTTATTCCTCAGGTTTTTTGCTGATATTAGTGGCATTAGGCTGTGAAAATTAAAATCTACGTTTTATCTAATAAAATGTAGATTTAGCTCAGATGTTTCCATTTTCACAATAGATAAAAGAGAAAAAGCACTGCAACATTTGTAAAGCAAACTCTTCTGAAGATGGCAATACCCCATATGTGGCAATAAACTGCTGTTTGGACCCACAGGAGGGCTTAGAAGGGAAGGAGTGGTATTTGGCTTTTGGAGCTCAAATTTAGTTGGAATGGTTTTAAGGTGTTAGGTCGCATTTGCAAAGCCCCTGGAGGACCAAAACAGTGGAAACACTCCTAAAGTCACCCCATTTGGGAAACTACACCCCTTAAGAAATCTATCTAGGGGTATAGAGAGCATTTAAACCCCACAGGTCTTTTGCAGAATTTATTAGAATTAAGCTGTGAAAATGAATATCAAAACAACAGAACACTGGGCTGACTTTTCATTGGGGTACAAACTGTATTCTGCAGAGAATTTGCACCTAAATGGAAGGGGGTCCGCTGTGCTGGGGAAGAGAATTCTAGCTGGGATGGCAGAGTATTTAAACTGGGGCTGAAAAGGGAGGTCAATGTAGAAAATAAAGGGGTAGTTCGGTTAGAGAGGGGTCAGACTATACTGGTGGGGGAAGAAATAGACTGTGGGGGGAGGACTAGACAGCAGGATAAGGAGATCCTTTTGTTACAAAACAGCAATGAAAATAAAAATGCCAAAATAATGTCAAATATTCACATTTCTGATACTGAAAGTGACACATTTAAAGGCAAGTTAAAGTGTATGTTCACAAATGCCAGAAGAATTACAAAGGGAGGTAAACACTGAAAAAATTACTTTTGGTGTAATTCATAGACCCCCAATACAACTGAGGAGACGGAAGGTCAGCTATATAAACCGATGGAGCGGGCTGCACAGGCTGGTACTGTAGTGATAATGGGAGACTTTAATTACCGGGATATTAATTGGTGTCATGGTTCGGCTTCCACTGCAAAGGGGAGACATTTCCTCAATATGTTGCAGGAAAATTTTATGGGCCAGTTTGTGGAAGACCCGACTAGAGGTGAAGCTCTGTTGGATCTGGTCATTTCTAATAATACCGAGCTTTTTGGGAATGTCAATGTTAGTGAAAACCTCGGTTCTTTAGCTCTGTATATACAACAGAAGAAAGAGCAGCGGATATAGCCGGTGCCAGTGCTGTTAACACATCAATTAATATATTGAATTGGCTGAATGTAGATATGGTCCAAGCTAAGTTAAATAAAATAAATGTGCACAAGGCCCCGGGACCAGATGGTGTAAAGATGGGGGTAAGGAAACAGACAAGTGAGCCCTAATCTACCCGCCACTAAGTCCCTGCCTACTTGCAACGACCCGCCCTAGGCAACTGGGTACAACTGGGCGACGGTCCCTACACTCAATAAGTGCCCGACAGACAAACAGACAAGGTTACACAGAAGCAAGGGAAAAAGGGCAGTTGCTCACGGCAACACCGTGAGCAACAAGAGTGGTGAACGAGCCAAGTCAAACCAGGAGTGTACGAGGTACCAAACGCAGAGCAGGAGAGTAGTCAGTAAGCCAGGGTCAATATGAAGCAGGGTCAAATGGTTCAAGAAGCTGCAGCAGGGCCAGGAAACAAAATGAGAAGAATCACAAGCAAGGAGGAACAGGAAAGGCAGGTATAAATAGACAGAGGGCGGGAGCTAGCTCCGTCTGGCCAGGCTTTGATAGGCTCTCCCACTCCTAAGCCTGATATCCTGAGTGATGGAAGATGGAGTCAGTCTCACAGACATAGAAGCAGGTGCAGACTGATTACCTATGGGCGTGGATACAAAAGCTGTGCCTGGCAGATCCTTAACAGTACCCCCCCTTTTATGAGGGGCCACCGGACCCTTTCTAGATGGACCTGGTTTATTGGGGAAACGAAGGTGGAACCTCCTGACCAATACCCCAGCGTGAACATCCCGGGCGGGTACCCAAGTCCTCTCCTCAGGCCCGTATCCTCTCCAATGGACCAGATACTGGAGGGAGCCTTGGACCATCTTGCTGTCCACAATCTTGGCCACCTCGAATTCTACCCCCTCAGGGGTGAGAACGGGGACAGGAGGTTTCCTCGAGGGAGCCAAGGACGGGGAGCAGCGTTTAAGGAGGGAGGCATGAAACACGTCGTGTACTCGAAAAGATGGGGGCAATTCCAGTCGGAAGGAGACAGGATTGAGGACTTCAATGACCTTGTACGGCCCTATAAACCGGGGAGCAAATTTCTTGGATGGGACTTTAAGGCGCAAGTTCTTTGACGATAGCCACACCAGATCCCCAACCATAAACAAGGGGTTAGCAGAACATCTTCTATCTGCCTGAGTTTTTTGTATGCTCTGGGACGCCTCTAGGTTCTTCTGAACCTGGGCCCAGACTGTGCACAGTTCTCGATGAACGACCTCTACCTCGGGATTGTTGGAACTACCAGGTGAAACGGAGGAGAACCGTGGATTAAACCCAAAATTACAGAAAAAGGGGAGACCCCTGACGAGTTACTGACCCGGTTATTAAGGGAAAATTCAGCGAGGGGAATGAATGAGACCCAATCATATTGACAGTCAGAGATAAAACACCTTAAATATTGTTCTAGAGACTGATTAGTCCTCTCGGTTTGGCCATTAGTTTCAGGATGGAATGCAGAGGAGAAGGACAGATCAATCTCCAACTTTTTACAGAAGGCTCTCCAAAACAAAGAAACAAATTGTACCCCTCGGTCAGAAACAATATTGACAGGGACCCCATGGAGACGCAGGATGTGTTTGACAAACAAGGTAGCTAACGTCTTAGCATTGGGTAGTTTTTTGAGGGGCACAAAGGGGCACATCTTACTGAAGTGGTCTACTACAACCCACATCACCGACTTGCCTTGAGATGGAGGCAAATCGGTGATATAATCCATGGAGATATGGGTCCAAGGTCTCTGGGGAATGGGCAAAGAACGTAGTAAGCCCGCTGGTCAGGACCTGGGAGTCTTGGACCTAGCACAAACCTTACAAGCGGCGACGTAGGCCTTAACGTCTTTAGGCAACCCAGGCCACCAATAGTTTCTGGCAATGAGGTGCTTGGTACCCAGGATGCCTGGATGACCAGATAGTGCAGAGTCATGATTTTCCCTAAGTACCCTTAGCCGGAATTGCAGGGGAACAAACAGCTTGTTCTCAGGAAGGTTCCTGGGAGCTGAACCTTGATCAGCAGTAATTTCAGAGACTAAATCAGAATCAATAGAGGAAATGATTATACCTGGCGGCAAAATACAAGCAGGATCTTCCTCCGAAGGAGGGCTGGCCATGAAGCTACGCGACAGTGCATCAGCCTTAATATTTTTAGACCCAGCCCTATAGGTAACCAAAAAATTGAATCTGGTAAAAAATAACGCCCATCGAGCTTGTCTCGGGTTTAGCCTCCGGGCAGATTCTAGGAAAACCAGATTCTTGTGGTCGGTAAGGACCGTTACCTGGTGCCTAGCCCCCTCCAGGAAGTGGCGCCACTCTTCAAATGCCCATTTATTGGCTAAGAGTTTGCGGTTGCCAATATCATAGTTACTCTCAGTGGGCGAAAACTTCCTGGAGAAGTAGGCACAGGGACGGAGATGGGTGAGTGACCTGGTACCCTGGGACAAGACAGCCCCCACTCCCACCTCGGACGCGTCAACCTCCACAATAAATGGCTCCATTTGGTTGGGCTGAACCAACACCGGGGCCGAGATAAAGCACTTCTTACTGACCTCAAAAGCCTGGACAGCCTCAGGAGGCCAGCGGAGGAGATCAGCACCCTTGCGAGTGAGGTCCGTAAGGGGCTTAGCGATGACCGAGAAGTTAGCAATAAATCTCCTGTAATAATTAGCGAACCCCAAGAAGCACTGTAACGCCTTCAGGGAGGCAGGTTGGACCCATTCCGCCACAGCCTGGACCTTGGCGGGGTCCATGCGGAATTCATGAGGAGTGAGGATTTGACCCAAAAATGGTATCTCCTGCACCCCAAACACACATTTTTCGGTCTTCGCAAACAGTTTGTTTTCCCAAAGGACCTGGAGCACCTTCCTGACATGCTCAATGTGGGAGGACCAGTCCTTGGAAAACACAAGTATGTCATCAAGGTACACTACAAGAAATACCCCCAGGTAATCTCTTAAAATCTCATTTATGAAATTCTGGAAGACCGCGGGAGCATTACACAACCCAAAGGGCATGACGAGGTATTCGAAATGACCTTCGGGTGTGTTAAAAGCAGTCTTCCACTCATCCCCCTCTTTGATGCGGATAAGGTTATACGCCCCCCGTAGATCAAACTTAGAGAACCATTGGGCCCCCTGAACCTGATTAAAGAGATCAGGAATCAAAGGAAGGGGATACTGGTTCCTTACAGTGACCTTATTCAAGTAACAGTAGTCAATGCATGGCCTAAGACCACCATCCTTCTTCCCTACGAAGAAGAAGCCAGCACCTACCGGAGAAGTAAAGGGGCGAATGTAACCCTTGGCAAGGCATTCCTGGATATACTCTCTCATGGCTTCACGTTCGGGACAAGAGAGATTAAGTATCCTACCCTTAGGGAGCTTAGCTCCTGGTACCAAATTGATAGCGCAATCGTATTCTCTATGAGGAGGTAACACTTCGGAGGCCTCCTTATAGAAAACATCAGCGAAGTCCTGAACAAACTCAGGTAGCGTGTTCACCTCCTCAGGGGGAGAAATAGAATTAACAGAGAAACATGACGTCAAGCATTCATTACCCCATTTGGTAAGATCCCCAGTATTCCAGTCAAACGTGGGATTATGCAACTGCAACCAGGGAAGGCCTAAAACCAAATCGGACGATAATCCCTGCATCAACAGTACAGAGCACTGCTCCAAATGCATGGAGCCAACAAGGAGTTCAAAAACAGGGGTATGCTGTGTAAAATAACCATTAGCAAGAGGAGTGGAGTCGATACCCACTACCGGGACAGGTTTAGGCAAATCAATCAAAGGCATAGCTAGAGACATAGCAAATTCCACAGACATGATATTAGCAGACGACCCTGAATCCACGAAGGCACTGCCGGTAGCAGACCTACCACCAAAAGAGACCTGAAAGGGAAGCAAGATTTTATTACGTTTCATATTTACCTGTGCGCCCAAGTGACCTCCCCGATGATCACTTAGGCGCGGAAGTTTTACGGCTGCTTATTCTTACGCCTAGGACAGGTGTTCACTTGATGCTTGTCATCCCCACAATAGAAGCAGAGACCATTCTTCCTGCGGAACTCTCTACGTTGTTGGGGGGACATGGAGGCCCCGAGTTGCATAGGTACCACCGAGTCTTCCGTGGAAGAACGAAGCAACGGAACCTCGGGAGGCATCATGGGGGAGTCAGAGGAGAAAACACAAAAACGTTCACGTTGTCGTTCCCTGAGACGTTGGTCAAGTCGTACCGCTAAAGCCATAACCTGGTCTAGGGAGTCAGAAGAGGGATAGCTAACTAGCAAGTCTTTCAGCGCGTTCGACAGACCCAACCTAAACTGGCACCTTAAGGCAGGGTCATTCCACCGAGAAGCTACGCACCACTTCCTAAAGTCAGAGCAATACTCCTCAACAGGTCTCTTACCCTGACGTAAGGTCACCAGCTGACTCTCGGCAAAGGCAGTCCTGTCAGTCTCGTCATAAATGAGTCCGAGAGCAGAAAATAAAAGATCAACGGAGGAAAGTTCAGGGGCGTCAGGAGCGAAGGAGAAGGCCCATTCTTGGGGCCCTTCTTGGAGCCGGTACATAATTATACCCACCCGCTGGCACTCAGAACCTGAGGAGTGGGGCTTTAAACTAAAATAGAGCCTACAACTCTCCTGAAAGGAGAGAAAAGTCTTCCGGTCCCCTGAGAACCGGTCAGGCAACTTGAGGTGGGGTTCAAGAGGTGAGGTGAGGGGCACTACCATGGTAGCATCAGGCTGGTTGACCCTCTGAGCCAGGGCCTGGACCTGTAGAGAGAGACCCTGCATTTGCTGAACCAGGCTCTCAAGGGGGTCCATTGTAGTGTGAGGGACCAGGGTAGACTAGGTATAGGGCTTGTGATTATGTAATGACGGGGGTAAGGAAACAGACAAGTGAGCCCTAATCTACCCGCCACTAAGTCCCTGCCTACTTGTAACGACCCACCCTAGGCGACTGGGTACAACTGGGCGACGGTCCCTACGCTCAATAAGTGCCCGACAGACAAACAGACAAGGGTACACAGAAGCAAGGGAAAAGGGGCAGTTGCCCGCGGCAACACCGTGAGCAACAAGAGTGGTGAATGAGCCGAGTCAAACCAGGAGCGTACGAGGTACCAAACGCAGAGCAGGAGAGTAGTGAACAAGCCGAGTCAAACCAGGAGTGTACGAGGTACCAAACGCAGAGCAGGAGAGTAGTCAGTAAGCCAGGGTCAATATGAAGCAGGGTCAAATAGTTCAAGAAGCTGCAGCAGGCCCAGGAAACAAAACGAGAAGAATCACAAGCAAGGAGGAACAGGAAAGGCAGGTATAAATAGACAGAGGTCGGGAGCTAGCTCCGTCTGGCCAGGCTGTGATAGGCTCTCCCACTCCTAAGCCTGCCATCCTGAGTGGTGGAAGATGGAGTCAGTCTCTCAGACATAGAAGCAGGTGCAGACTGATTACCTATGGGCGTGGATACAGAAGCTGTGCCTGGCAGATCCTTAACAGATGGGTTACACACTAGAGTTCTAAAAGAGCTTAGTTGCTATTTCTGTCCCCCTCTTTATAATATTTAGAGATTTTCTGGTGACTGGTATAGTGCCAAGGGACTGGCGCAGGGCAAATGTGGTGCCTATTTTCAAAAAGGGCTCTAGGTCTTCCCCGGGTAATTATAGACCAGTTAGCTTAACATTAATTGTGAGAAAAATGTTTGAGGGGCTATTGAGGGACTATATACAGGATTATGTGACAAAAAATAGTATCATAAAAGTGACAGCCAGCACGGTTTTACGAAGGACAGAAGTTGTCAAACCAACCTGATTTGTTTTTATGAAGAGGTGAGTAGAAGCTTAGACAGAGTGGCCGCTGTGGATATAGTGTTTTTGGACTTTGCAAAGGCATTTGACACGGTCCTTCATAGATGTCTAATTGGTAAATTAAGGACTATAGGTTTAGAAAGTATAGTTTGTAATTGGCTTAAGAATTGGCTCAAGGACCGTATCCAGAGAGTTGTGGTCAACTATTCCTACTCTGAATGGTCCCCGGTTAGAAGTGGTGTAGGGTTCAGTGCTGGGACTATTATTCAACTTATTTATTAATGATATAGAGTATAGAATTAATAGCACTATTTCTATTTTTGCAGATGACACCAAGCTATGTAGTAATGTTCAGTCTATAGAAGATGTTCATAAATTAGAAGCTGATTTGGACACACTGTTTGGGCACCCACTTGGCAAATTAGATTTAATGTAGATAAATGTAAAGTTATGCATCTGGGTACGAACAACCTGCATACATCATATGTCCTAGGGGGAGCTTTGCTGGGAGAGTTACTTGTTGAGAGGGATCTGGGTGTACTTGTAGATCATAGACTAAATAACAGCATGCAATGTCAATCAGCTGCTTCTAAGGCCAGCAAGATATTGTCGTGTATTAAAAGAGGCATGGACTCGCAGGATAGGGACATAATATTACCAATTTACAAAGCATTAGTGAGGCCTCATCTAGAATATGCAGTTCAGTTCTGGGCTCCAGTTCATAGAAAGGATGCCCTGGAGTTGAAAAAAATACAAACAAGAGCAACGAAGCTAGTAAGGGGCGTGGATAATCTAAGTTATGAGGAAAGATTAAAATAATTAAACCTATTTAGCCTTGAAAAGAGACGACTAAGGGGGGACATTATTAACTTATATAAATATAGGAATGGCACATACAAAACATATGGTGAAATCCTGTTCCATGTAAAACCCTCTAAAAACAACAAGGGTGCACTCCCTCCATCTGGATAAAAAAAAGGTACAATCTGTAGAGACTACAAGCCTTCATTACTGTGAGAACTGTAAATCTATGGAATAGCCTACCACAGGAGCTGGTCACAGTGGCTACAGTAGATGGCTTTAAAAAAAGGTTTAGATAATTTCCTAAAACGAAAAAACATCAGCTCCTATGTCAATGTGTAGAAATTATTCCCTTCCCTTTTCCCTTTTTCCATTCCTTGGTTGAACTTGATGGACTTGTGTCTTATTTCAACCGTACTATGTAACTTTTTTTCACTAAAATGTTTAAAAAAAAATATTTTCACGAGGGATAAAGGAGAAAAAGCACCCCAACATTTGTAGACAAATGTCTCCCGAGTACGTCAATACCCCACATGTGGTCATAAACTGCTGTTTGGACACACGGCCGGGCTCAGAAAGGCAGGCACGTTTTTCGGAATGCAGGTTTTGCTGGATTGCTTTTTGGGTGCCATGTCGCATTTGCAAAAACCTGAGGTACCAGAGTACAGAGGAAGCCACCAAGAAGTGACCCCATTTTGGAAACTACACCCCTTAACCCCTTAGTGACCACTTATACGCCTTTTTACGTGATTCACTAATGGGCTTTAGGCTAGGCTGACGCCTTTTCACGTCAGCCTAGTCTAAGTCCTGCACGGGTCTCCCGTGCAGGCAGGAGCCGGGGCTCTGCTGTCTGATGACAGCTGAGCTCCTGCTCCAACGCCCGCGATCGAAGTTTACTTCGATCGCGGCCGTTTAACCCGTTAAATGCCGCCGTCAATAGCGACCGCGGCATTTAACTTTGTTTACAGAGGGAGTGCGCTCCCTCTGTCACCCATCGGCGGCCCGCGAATGCAATCGCGGGTCTCCGATGGGGTGTCATGGCAGCCGGGGGACTGATAAAAGCCCCCAGGTCTGCCCTGGACATATGCCTGTTAGGACGCGCCGGAGGCACGTCCTAACAGATTGCCTGTCAGATTTACACTGACAGGCAATAATGCTCTGGTATACGAAGTATACCAAAGCATTATAGCAGCGATCGGAACATCGCACAGTAAAGTCCCCTAGTGGGACTAATAAAATCAGTCATCAAAGTGAAATAAAGATTATTAATAAAAAGTACAGTAAAAAAATAAATAAAACCATTTTTTTCCATAAAAAGTGGTTTTATTTAGTAAAAGTGTAAAAAAAAAAAAAAAGTACACATATGTGGTATCGCCGCGACCGTAATGACTCCATTAATAAAGTTAATATGTAATTTAAACCGCAAATTGAACACCGTAAAAAAAAACGCAAAAAACTATGGCGAAATTGCAATTTTTTTCCATTGCCCCCCCAAAAAGTCATAATAAAAATGAATCAATAAGTCCCATGTACCCCAAAACAGTTCCATTCAAAACTACGTCTTGTCCCGCAGAAAACAAGCCCAAAAAATCACTACATTGATGGAAAAATAAAAAAATTACGGCTCTTGGAAAGCGATGATGCAAAAACAAATAATTTTAGTTCAAAAGTGTTTTTATTGTGCAAAAGTCGTAAAACATAAAAAAACCTCTACATATGTGGTATCGCCGTAATCGTACCGACCCATAGAATAAAGGTAACATGTTAATTACGTCGCACAGTGAATGGCGTCAATTTAAAAACGCATAGAACAATGGCGGAATTTCAGGTTTTTGTTATAATCCCCCCCAAAAAGGTTAATAAAAGTTAATATAAAAATTATATGTACCCAAAAATGGTGCTATTAAAAAGCACAACTAATCCCGCAAAAAACAAGTCCTCATACAGCTATGTAGACGAAAAAATAAAAACTTTATAGCTCTTTGAATGCGACTATAGAAAAACGAATAAAATAGCTTGGTCATTAAGGCCTAAAATTGGCTGGTCACTAAGGGGTTAAGGCATTTATCATTTGCCTGGACATATGACGGGGCTCAGAAGTCAAGAGAAACATACGCATTTGCGGCCTATTTTGGAGATTTTCACAGCATTGGCCCACAATTGCAGGGCTCGGAGGTCAAATAGTAAAACAAACCCCCAAGTAGTAAACCCTTATTTGGAAACTACAACTCTTAAGGCATTTTAAGGTGTGCAGAGAGCATTTTTACCCTACAGGAATTTTTTCATTAGAAATTATGTGCAGCGGATGGTGCAAAGTGAAAGTGAACATTTTAGTGCACATGATGTACCCATTTTGTGCAACAGAAGTCAAATACCTCATAAACTGTTAAATTGGTTCTCCCGTGTATGGTGATGCCATATATGTGGATGTAAACAGTTGTTTGGGTACGCTGTAGGGCTCAGAAGGGAGGGAGCGCCATTTGTCTTTTGGAGCGCAGATTTTGCTTGGTAGTAGTTCTGTTTGGAGTTTTGCTGGGGTTTCAGTTTATAATGTGGGGGCATACGTAGGCTGTTCGAAGTACATCAGGGCATAATAAGAGGGTATACTAATGGGGTAAATAAATAATAATCCACAGACGTGGGGCTAGTTTCACACTGATAAATGGTGCCCAATCTTATCCCCCTTTTGGAACACACCCTGCACATTTTGTGTCGCCATATTCTGAGAGCCATAACATTTTTTATGCGACAGAGCGGTGTAAGCGCTTATTTTTTATGGGACATTCTGTATTTTTTTGTACCATTTTGGGGTGCATGCAGGTATTTGATCACTTTTTATTCTGTTTTTTTAGAGGCGTGGTGACCAAAAAACAGCAACTCTGCTATTGTTTTTTATTCTTTTTTTACGGCGTTATCCGTGCACTATAAATTACATATTTAATTTATTCTGCGGGTCGATGTGATTACGACAATACCAGGTCTATATAGTTTAATTTATGTATTACGGTGTTTGCGCGATAAAAATCACTTTTTTTGTGCTGCCATTTTCTAAAAGCCATAACTTTTTTATTTTTCCATCAAGAAAGATGTGTGAGGGCTTGTTTTTTGCAGAACAAACTGTAGTTTTTAGTGGTACCATTTACCATTTTTGTGTAAATGCGACTTTTTGATCCCTATTTATTAAATTTTTTGGGAGGTGAAGTGACTAAAAAAAGGCGATTCTGTTATTGTTTTTTATTATTTTCTTTTACGGCATTCACCGCGCCGGAATAATAACATTCTGTTTTTATAGTTCAGACCATTACAGATGCGGCTATACCAATTATGCATAGTGTTTTTCTAATAATAAAGTACTTAACCCCTTCACGACCACCCCACGTAGATTAACGGGTTGCAATGCTGGTCGTTGTGCCTGCAGCCCGTTAATCCACGTGTGCTCCTAACAGAGCACACAGACGCTCCCCGCAGCCCGGCATCTCCCAGTACAGGCTGCTACTAGCAGCCTTAGTACTGGGGGAAAACATCGGGTCGGATCACAGCGGTGATCCGAACCGATTAACCCCTTAATTTCGGCAGTCAATAGTGACCGCCGCATTTAAGTTCTTATAGCAACATCGGCACCCCGCTACGCGATTGCGGGGGCCGATTGTTGCGGGGGGAGATTGCTATGGCAAACGGAAGCCTAACAAAGGCTTCCTATCTGCCATTACGTTAGCCGATTAGGCCCCGCCCGGAGGCGGAGCCTGATCGGCTTGCTGTCAGTGAACAACTGACAGTTCTAATACATTGCACTACATGGGTAGTGCAATGTATTAGAACATCAAACAAACAGTTGGACCTTCAAGTCCCCTAGTGGGACTAAAGAAAAGTGTAAAAAAAAAAGTGTAAAAAAAGTAAAAATAAAAGTTGTAAAAATACAATAAAAGTTTCAAATAATAACACAAAACACAATCGCCCTTTTTCCATTATCAAGTCATTTATTATTGAAAAAAATAATAAAGCCATACATATTTGGTATCGCTGCGACCATAACGACCTTAACTATAAAAATATTATGTTATTTATTCCGCACAGTGAACGCCGTAAAAAAGAACTAAAAAATACTGACATAATTGCTATTTTTTGGTCACTTTGTCTTCCAAAAATTGAAATAAAAAGTGATCAAAAAGTCGCATGTACCCAAAAATGGTACCTATAAAAACTATAACTCGTCTCGCCAAAAATAAGCCCTCATACAGCTCCGTCAACGAAAAAATTAAAACCGTTATGGCTCTCACAACATGGCGACAGAAAAAATCAATTCTCTTTACAAAGGTTATTTTATTGTGCAAAAAGTTGTAAAACATAAAAAAGTTCTATAAATTAGGTATCACCGGAATCGGACTGACCCGCAGAATAAAGGTAACATGTAATTTATAATGCGTGGTGAACGCTGTATAAAAAGAATTAAAAAAATAATGTCAGAATTGCTGTTTTTTGGTCACCTTGCCTCCCAAAAAAAAGGATAACATGTGATCAAAAAGTTGCATGTACCCCAAAATGGTACCAATAAAAGCTACAGCTCGTCCCGCAAAAAAACAGCCCTCATACCACTACGTCTATGAAAAAATAAAATTAGTTAAGGCTCCAATAAGCCAGGAAATAAAAATATGCAGTTGTGCCGGCCCGAGGGAAACATTTCTTCTATTTCAAGTGGCGAATTATCAAGGCCACTAAAATTAGGGAACCAGGAAGGGGAGGGCCCAAACATATCTGCTGAAAGCGAGGGTGCCCGTATTATACCAGGACAACACTTCTCAGCAAAATTCCTCAAACTGCAAAGGTGCGGAGTGTGGAACAAAAGGGGGATAAGAAAGGACACTGTAAAGTCCGTGGCTGCGGGCTGTCAGCTCCAGTCTCCCACTGACAGCCGCAGCCACGAGTCGGCAAGCGCTGGCCCCAGCCTCCTCCTCAGGAGACGCCAGCGCTTGCATCCACTCACCTTCGCCGGAGCCCGCAGGGTGCGCGCGCACGCTCGTCCCCGCTCTTAAAGGGGCAGCGCGCGCACCGGACATCTTGAACGACCTTTGACCCGTGAGTACCCTGGGCTATAAGAGGGGTCCAGCCCCCTAGTTCGATGCCTGAGCGTTGTTAGTTTTCCCAGTCTGTCTTGCAAATGGTCCCTTAGTGTTTCCCGTTCCTGTTGTTACCCGTACCTTGTTCCCCGTTCCTGTTTCCGTGCCTTGCCCTAGTATTTAGTCGTGCCATGTCCAGAGGAATATGCCACGTCCTGTATCATCTGCCACGTCCAGAGGAATCTGCCACGTCTGGAGGAATCCGCCACATCCTGTGTCATCTGCCACGTCTGGAGGAATCTGCCACGTCTGGAGGAATCCGCCACGTCTAGAGGAATCCGCCACGTCCTGTGTCATCTGCCACGTCCGGAGGAATCCGCCACGTCCTGTGTTATCTGCCACGTCCGGAGGAATCCGCCACGTTTGGCGCAACTTGCGGCTCCTGTGTCATCCGCCACGTTTGGCGCCATCTGCTGCACCCATCGCATCTGTGCCAGAGCTGCGGCCACCATCTGGACTATTCAGGTACCCTTGTGCGGGACATTGTATTTCTGGGGTGTCCTGTTGTTTGGCCAGCTGCCTCCCCGCTGCGGCGATACGGCCTAGTGGGTCCACTAACCCGCTCCGTGACAGTACGCTCAGGCCATGGACCCCGCTGGTCAACCTGCAACGTTGTCTACACAAGCCATGCTGGCTGAGATGGAGGATCTCCAGTCACGACAAGACCAGCTCCTCCTGTCGGTGAACGCCATAGCCCATCGGCTGCTTCCTCCGTCCACAGTCATCACCGCACCCGTTCCTGCGGTTCCGCCTGCTACACTTCCTGTCTGTACCGGTACCAACCCCCTGTGTTTCTTGCCGCTACCGCCATGCTATGACGGAGATCCGAGGTCCTGCAGGGGATTTTTGAATCAGTGCCTGATCCATTTCAGACTACATGCCAGGTCCTTCTGTTCGGATGACGTCAGGATCGCTTTTATCATCTCTCTCCTTACTGGCAAAGCCCTGGCATGGGCCAATCCTCTGTGGGAACATCAGGGACCAGAGACCCGGGACTTGCAGTGCTTCTTACAGACCTTCCGCTCGATCTTTGAGGAACCTGGGAGAGTTTCTTCGGCTGCTGCATCCTTGCTGACCCTACACCAGGGAGACCTCTCCGTGGGCGAGTATGCCATTCAGTTCTGTATCCTGGCTGCTGAATTGACCTGGAACAACGAGGCTTTGGTGGCTACATTCTGGCAGGGACTGTCTTCAGGGATCAAGGACGAGCTGGCTGCTCGCGATCTGCCATCTACCCTGGACGATCTTATCCTACTCGCCTCCCGTGTCGACATGAGGATCCGGGAACGTTCCCAAGAGGTTCTCCGGGGAGGAGAACTTCCCAGGCTGGATTCTGCTGTCCCGCAATCCTCCTCAGTCGTCCCACCAGAGTACCCGATGCAGAGTAATAATGTTAAATTGTCTACCCAGGAGAGACAACGCAGACGCACTTCTGGACTTTGTTTGTATTGCGGCCATGGAGGCCATGTTGTGCGTCTGTGCCCCCAGAGGCCGGAGAGACCCCATTGTCTGGGATTGGATGGAGAGACAACACTAGGTGGAACAGAATCTAACAGAGGATTCGCTTCCAAACTGACTATTCCTGTGACCCTGGTATCCGGCGACAGGACGCATCAAGTCTCTGCCTATCTTGACTCTGGCTCTGCTGCAAATTTCATCCAGAAAGAGCTTGTGGATCATCTTCAGCTGCCCACAGTTCCCCTGGAGACATATTTGGCTGTTGCCTCTGTTAATGGACTGCCTCTGCCTGATCCCATTACCTCTAGAACCAAGCCGTTGAAGCTCCAGGTTGGAGTACTTCATTCTGAATTTATTTCGTTCCTTGTTTTGCCCAAAGCCATCAATCCTGTTCTGCTGGGCCTGCCTTGGCTTCGACTTCATGCCCCAGTCCTGGACTGGAATTCTGGAGAGGTTCTCCAATGGGGCTTCAAGTGCCATGGTCGTTGTCTGCTGCAGATCCATCCTGTCAAGCCTTCTCTGCCTCAGACGCTGTCGGAACTGCCTCCCCATTTTGCTCAGTATGCAGATGTTTTCAGCAAAAAGGAGGCTGAGACGCTGCCTCCACATCGCACCTATGACTGCCCCATTGAACTGGTTCCTAATGCCTCTCTTCCCCGTGGACGGGTATATCCTCTCTCCCTGCCTGAGTCTCTATCCATGTCGGCCTATATAAAGGAGAATCTGGAGAGGGGTTTTATACGAAAATCTTCCTCCCCGGCCGGGGCTGGATTCTTCTTCGTTAAAAAGAAGGATGGATCCCTTCGTCCCTGCATTGACTACAGGGGCCTCAACCTGATCACAGTCAAGAACAAATACCCGTTGCCACTCATCTTTGAGCTATTTGATTGCATACGAGGGGCCAACATTTTTTCTAAGCTAGACCTGCGTGGGGCTTATAATCTAGTCCGGATTCGCCGGGATGACGAATGGAAGACGGCATTTAACACCCGGGACGGGCACTACGAATACCTGGTGATGCCCTTCGGACTGTGAAACGCTCCCGCAGTGTTTCAGGAGTTCGTTAACGACATCTTCCGAGATCTACTCTATGTCTGTGTTGTTGTTTATCTCGATGATATTTTAATTTTCTCCCCAGATCAGACGACTCATCGGAGGCATGTTAGTCAGGTTCTACTATGATTGAGGGAGAATCATTTATACGCCAAGCTGGAGAAGTGCGTCTTTGAGAAGAGTTCTCTGCCCTTCCTGGGCTACATCATCTCGGATCAAGGCCTCAAGATGGATCCTGAGAAAGTGAAGGCTGTCCTGGAGTGGCCACGTCCCCAAGGCTTAAGGGCCATACAGCGGTTCCTGGGATTCGCCCATTTCTACCGGCAGTAAATTCCTAACTTCTCTTCTCTGACGTCTCCCATCTCGACCCTTACCAAGAAGGGTGTGAACGCCAAAGTGTGGACTCCAGAGGCAGAGTCTGCATTTAATAGCCTGAAGAGTGCCACCGTCTGGACTATTCAGGTACCCTTGTGCGGGACATTGTATTTCTGGGGTGTCCTGTTGTTTGGCCAGCTGCCTCCCCGCTGCGGCGGTACGGCCTAGTGGGTCCACTAACCCGCTCCGTGACAGACACAGTTTATCAGTGCGACAGCGGCCTGTGCAGAAAGGATTGTGTCACAGCGTAACACACATCTATGGATTATTTTATTGTTTTTGTTTACCCCATTATTATACCACCTGACTATGCCCCTTATATACTCCGCCCGGCTTACATGTACCCCCAAATTATAAACGGAAACACCAGTAAGACTCAATACAAGACTACTACAAGCAAAATCCACACTCCAAAAGCCAAATGGCGCTACCTCCCTTCTGAACCCTACAGTGTGCCCAAACAGCAGTTTACTTCCACATATATGGCATCGCCATACCCGGGAGAACCCTTTTAACAATTTTTGGGGTGTGTGTCTCTAGTGGCACAAGCTGGGCGCCACATATTGGCATATCTATAGAAAAAAATCCCATTTTCACTCTGCAACATCGAGTGCACACCAATTTCTGCCAATCACCTGTGGTGTTAATATGCTCACTACACCCCTAAGTGAATACCTTGAGGGGTGTAGTTTCCAAAATGGGGTCACCTCTGGGGGGGATCCACTGTTTTGGTCCCACAGGGACTTTGCAAATGCGACATAGCTCCCAGAAACCAATCCAGCAAAATCTGTACTCCAAAAGCCAAATGGCGCTCCTTCCCTTCTGAGCCCTACTGTGTGCCCAAACAGCAGTTTATGACCACATATGTGGTATTGCCGTACACAGGAGAAGTTGCTTTACAAGTGTTTTTTGCTTTTTTTCATTTATTTGTTGAGAAAATGAAAAATTTTGAGCTAAAGCTACGTCTTATTGGAAAAAAAGGATTTTTTTTCTCTTCACTGCCCAATTCTAATAAAATCTATGAAACCCCTGTGGGTTCAAAATGCTCACTACACCCCTAGATGGATTCTTCAAGGGGTGTAGTTTCCTAAATGGAGTAACTTTTTTGGTGTTTTCACTGTTTTGGTCCCTTAGGGGCTTTGCAAATGTGACGTGGTCTCCGCAAACCATTCCTGCTAAATTTGAGCTGCAAAAACCAAATGTCGCTCTTTCCCTTCTAAGCCCTGCCGTGTGTCCAAACAACCGTTTATTACCACATGTGGGGTATTGTTTTTCTCAGGAGAAATTGCTTTACAAACGTAGTGGTGCATTTTCTCCTTTTAGCCATTGTGGAAATTAGAAAAAATTAGCTAAACCTACATTTTCTTTGAAAGAATGTAGATTTTCATTTTCACGGCCTACTTCCAATAATTTCTCAAAAAAACCTGCGGGGTCAAAATGCTCACTATACCCCTAGATAATTTCCTCAAGGGGTATAGTTTCCGAAATGGGGTCACTTTTGGGGGATTTCCACTGTTTTGGCGCCGCAAGAGCCTTTCAGACCCGACATGGTGCCTAAAATATTTTCTAATAAAAAAGGAGGCCCCAAAATCCTCTAGGTGTTCCTTTGTTTCTGAGGCCTGTGCTGCAGTCAATAAGTGCACTAGGGCCACATGTGGGGTATTTCTAAAAACTGCAGAATCTGGGCAATAGATATTGAGTTGCGTTTCTCTGGTAAAACTTTCTGTGTTACAAAAAAAATAGATGAAAAATTAATTTCTGCAAAAAAAAAAAGAAATTTGAAAATTTCACATCTACTTTGCCTTAATTCCTGTGAAACTTCTAAAGGGTTAAGAAACTTTCTAAATGCTGTTTTGAATACTTTGAGGGGTGAAGTTTTTAAAATGGGGTGACTTATCGAGGGTTTCTAATATATAAGGCCCTAAAATCCACTTCACAACTGAACAGGCCCCTATAAAAATATTCTTTTGAAATTTTCTTGAAAATGTGAGAAATTGCTGCTAAAGTTCTATGCCTTGTGATGTCATAGAAAAATAAAAGGATGTTCAAAAAACAATGCCAATCTAAAGTAGACATGTGGGGGATGTTAATTAGCAACAATTTTGTGTGGTATTACCATCTGTCTTACAAGCAGATACATATAAATTAGAAAGATGCTAATTTTTGCAATTTTTCGCTAAATTTTTGGTGTTTTTCACAATTAAATACTTAATGTATCGAGCAAATTTTGCCAGTAACATAGAGTCCAATGTGTCACGAGAAAACAATCTCAGAATCGCTTGGATAGGTAAAATCATTCCGAAGTTATTACCACATAAAGTGAAACATGTCAGATTTGAAAAAATTGGCTGCGTCCTGAAGGCCAAAACAGGCTGTGTCCTGAAGGGGTTAATATTAGAATGGGGAATTATTTACATTGTAACAACATATAGATGTAGCCAAGTTTATCTTGACTCTGCTAACTTGCTGCAGAGTGAAATCACACAACAAAAG
This sequence comes from Rhinoderma darwinii, assembly GCF_050947455.1. NCBI lineage: Eukaryota > Metazoa > Chordata > Amphibia > Anura > Rhinodermatidae > Rhinoderma > Rhinoderma darwinii. Next base: position 129,304,501 of record NC_134690.1, on the reverse strand, counting down.
CCATTGAAAAGTCATTAAAGCCTTTGTATGAGCAGCACATGAAGTATATAATATATTGTGTAATGTGTATGAAAGCTAGCGCAGACAAATAGTGGTGTTACCCATAGCAACCAATCAGAATCCAGCAATATTATTGGTTGCTAGGGGCAACACACACCCTTTGTCCTTGTTTTTAGAGAGATTTACCAGAGCTAGTGAAATGAAAATGTGGATATGTTACCTACAGAAACCAATCAGGTTGTTGCTTTTACATTCCAAAGGACCACTAAAAAATAAGAGCTAAATTGGTTGCTATGACAACTCCACCACTTTTCTCTGACACTTCTTTAAAGAGGCTCTGTCAGCACATTATAAATGTCCTATCGCCTACATAAGGAGATGGGCGCTATAATGTAGGTGACAGCAGTGCTTTTTATTTAAAAAAAACTATCTATTTTCACCACGTTATTAGCGATTTTAGCTTTATGCTAATGAGTTTCTCAATGGACAACTGGGCGTGTTTTACTATTAACCAGTGGGCGTTGTACAGAGGAGTGTATGACGCTGACCAATCAGCATCATACACTTCTCTCCATTCATTTAGTCAGCGCATAGGGATCCTTTTAGATCACTATGTACTGTCTTATACTAACACATTAACGATACTGAAGTGTTTAGACAGTGAATAGACATTCCATGGGATGTCTATTCATAATCCCGACACTTCGTTAATGTTTCTGTGGTAGATACAGCAGAGCAAGCGTAATCTGGCTGTAACCTGTCATTTACAGCGTGATCTCGCGAGATTACGCTTGCTCTGCTGTAACTACCACAGAAACATTAACAAAGTGCAGGGATTGTGAATAGACATCCCGTGTAATGTCTATTCACTGTCAAAACACTTCAATATCGTTAATGTGTTAGTATAAGACAGCATATAAGGATCTAACAGGATCCCTATGCGCTGCCTAAATGAATGGAGAGGAGTGCATGACGCTGATTGGTCAGCGTCATACACTCTCCTGTACAATGCCCACTTGGCCAATAGTAAACCATGCCCAGTTGTCCATTGAGAAACTCATTAGCATAAAGCTAAAATCGCTAATAAAGTGATGAAAATAGATTGTTTTTTAACCCCTTAGTGACCACTAATACGCCTTTTTACGTCGGTCACTAATGGGCTTTAGGCTAGGCTGACGCCTTTTCACGTCAGCCTAGTCTAAGTCCTGCACGGGTCTCCCGTGCAGGCAGGAGCCGGGGCTCTGCTGTCTGATGACAGCTGAGCTCCTGCTCCAACGCCCGCGATCGAAGTTTACTTCGATCGCGGCCGTTTAACCCGTTAAATGCTGCCGTCAATAGCGACCGCGGCATTTAACTTTGTTTACAGAGGGAGTGCGCTCCCTCTGTCACCCATCGGCGGCCCGCGAATGAAATCGCGGGTCTCCGATGGGGTGTCATGGCAGCCGGGGGCCTGATAAAAGCCCCCAGGTCTGCCCTGGACATATTCCTGTTAGGACGCGCCGGAGGCACGTCCTAACAGATTGCCTGTCAGATTTAGGGCATGACCACACGTGGCGGATTTCCTCCGCAACTGTCCGCATCAATGCTGCACAGAATCTGCGTTGCAGATTCTGCTGCGGATCTGCACAAAATGTGCAGTAAATTGATGCGGACTAGCTGCTGCGGACTGCGGTAAAAGTACTTCCCTTCTCCCTATCAGTGCAGGATAGAGAGAAGGGACAGCACTTTCCCTTGTGAAAGTCAAAGAAATTCATACTTACCGCCCGTTGTCTTGGTGACGCGTCCCTCCTTCGGCATCCAGCCCGATCTCCCTGGATGACGCGGCAGTCCATGTGACCGCTGCAGCCTGTTATTAGCCTGTGATTGGCTGCAGCCGTCACTTAGACTGAAACGTCATCCTGGGAGGCCGGACTGGAGACAGAAGCAGGGAGTTCTCGGTAAGTATGAACTTCATTTTTTTTTACAGATACATGTATATTGGGATCGGTAGTCACTGTCCCGGGTGCAGAAACAGTTACTGCCGATCGCTTAACTCTTTCAGCACCCTGGACAGTGACTATTTACAGACGTCTCCTAGCAACGCTCCCGTCATTACGGGAGCCCCATTGACTTCCTCAGTCTGGCTGTAGACCTAGAAATACATAGGTCCAGCCAGAATGAAGAAATGTCAAGTTAAAAAAGCAAGACGGATCCGCAGCACACATAACATGTGCATGACAGCTGCGGACTTCATTGCGGAATTTAGAATCTCCATTGAAGTCAATGGAGAAATTCCGCCATGAGTCCGCCACTGCTCCGCAACAGACAGAGCATGCTGCGGACACCAAATTCCGCTCCGCAGCCTATGCTCCGCAGCGGAATTTTACGCCTCGTCTAAACGAACACTGCTAAATTAAAGTGTAAGTCAATGGACAAACGGCTCCGCTGCGGATTAACGCTGCGGAGTGTCCGCAGCGGAATTTAAGTGAAATTCCGCCACGTGTGAACCCAGCCTTACACTGACAGGCAATAATGCTCTGGTATACGAAGTATACCAGAGCATTATAGCAGCGATCGGAACATCGCACAGTAAAGTCCCCTAGTGGGACTAATAAAATCAGTCATCAAAGTGAAATAAAGATTATTAATAAAAAGTACAGTAAAGGGGGCGTGGCCTGGCTGCTGAACTGGATGGACGTGTGAGTACCTAGCTCCCGCTCCTTGTTGATCAATATAGCGACGAACATTCAGTATTAGACCTCAAAAAGGGACTTTAACCTGCCAGATACCTGCCGCAACATGCCGAGAAAAAAAAGGCCTCTGCAAAGACCGGAGAAACTTATAGATTTCTATCTCTCACACACGGCGGAGCAAAATCAAGATGGCGCCGAAGCACACTCGCCGGCTAACTCCGTTGCCTCAGAACCGCTGCAGAGATCAGTGGAACGTATTTCACTGACGCTGCCACAACGAAGGAGCATATCTGTCTCCCCTCGAACACAAACGCTTCTACAGGCGGGGAAAGACTTGCGGTTAGACTCTCAACCCTCGGAGCAGGCCGTGAATGCACATATTCAAGATCAGACGTACCTGGGTCCTACGAGGGCAAAATCCATCATGGCGCAGACCGCATCTTCCTCACAGATCCTGACAAGACAAAGCCAGCAACTTCTATCGCATGCAGATACATCTGAGGTAAGAGCTGATGACATGCAAACTAGAGAATCTATAGCTCCCTCGGATTTATTTGAAGATATGCACACCTCAGATAAGATGGTGACTGATTCTATAATGAAGGAAATGTTGAAAGCATTACGTCAATCTTTGCAGGCTGATATTGGGCATATGATTAACCCTCTTCAAATTGCTATTCAGGAAGTGGATCAGAGAGTCCACAAAGTTGAATCCAAAATGGGGGACTTTGCTCGTTCACATAATGACTTGATAGATGCACATTATGAGATGGAATCGGAAATGCAATTTTTACGTACTAAAGTAGCAGATATGGAGGACAGGTCAAGAAGGAATAATATAAAATTCAGGGGCATACCTGAAAATATAACCCCTCCAGACCTGATATCATATATACAGTCATTTATAAAAGTTATGTTACCGAAATGTACAGAGGCGGACATGTCTATTGACAGAGCTCATAGGGTTCCCCGCCCCAAACATCTAGCGGATACTGTGCCGAGAGATGTGCTGGCGCGCATACATTTCTACACGGTGAAAGAAAACTTAATGGAAAAGACGCGTAAAACTGGCCAACTACTGGAACCATATCAGCAATTGTCGCTCTATACAGATCTCTCAGCAATGACACTCCAAATGAGACGTCAACTTATCCCCATAACTACCATCTTAAGAGAAAACAAGATTTTATATAAATGGGGATTTCCGGTTCGTTTGCTTATCACCTGAAATAATGCCTTCTACGCGATCAAGAATGTGGAAGATGGACTCAACTTGTTGAAGCAGTGGGATCTGAGTCTCCCCACGTCTAGCCAGACGAAACAGCAAGTACCTCAGCATATTTCGAATGAGTGGCAGGTGGTGGGATCCCGGAGAAGGGACAAACTTTGAGGTTTATGACATATTACATGGGAGTTCTGACTCTCCGATCATCCAGAGTTGGCAAACAGGAACTACGGTTTACTTGCCCTCACTTTTGTAGATAGCTGGAATGCTATCTCCTGTTGTACAGATACTCTTCGGAGTAAAAATGGCCGTGTTATTTGCCTATGTTATATGTAAGATGTTTTGTTTATGTTTCTGTACTCAAGGTATACTGTGTGGGTCGAACTTATATAAGGGTCAAATTGATGCATTATGGTGGCTAATCTACTATTCTGATATAGGGAGGGTAATACTAAAAGGGAAAAGAGAAGAATATCACCGCTTATTGTATAATGTAGTAAAATGGTACTAAAATTTATGTCTTTAAATGTCAAAGGCCTGAATAGCCCACAAAAACGGTCGTTCTTATGGACGGAAGCTAAAAATCTATCTTGCGATGTTATATGTGCACAAGAAACGCATATAATGTTGAAAGACGCATTCCGATTGAAACATCCAAACTTCCCATTTCTATACCAAGCCCACTACTCCACTAAATCCAGAGGAGTCATGATAGCGTTCAAAAATTCTCTCGCTTTTAAACCTATTGTGGAAAAAATAGACCCGAAAGGACGATTTATTATACTAATCTGTTCAATTAACAATGTTATCTACACTATAGTGTCGGTATATTCGCCAAACAAGGGACAGATTCGCTTTTTTCACAAGGTAACACGGATTGTAGCGAAATTGCAACAGGGGAAACTTATAGTGTGCGGAGACTTTAACATGATTGTTGATCCCGATATGGATGCAACCTCCTCTGCCAGAGGAAATGGTCGGACTCTGGGCAAAGTACTGTGGCAGAGGGAGTTGTATGATGTTTGGAGAACACAACATAGCACGGAGAGGGATTACTCCTTTTTCTCGGCAGCTCATGGCACATACTCAAGAATTGACATGTTCCTTGTCGATAGAGAGGGCCTACTGATATCCCAAGATTCCACTATCGAAACTATTACCTGGTCTGATCATGCAGCAATTACTTTATCCCTGGAAGAGAGACATGGTATGAATCGTTCATATCTATGGCGGAACAATACTTATATTATGTCACATTCCAAGTATAAAAGGCAGTTTGAGGATGACTTAAATGAATACTTTCAGTCTAATGTTAACTCAGTTTCGGACCCTAATATTCTTTGGAATGCTCACAAAGCTTTCATTAGAGGTACATTTATCAAATTAGGTCATCGAGATAAAAAAGATAGAAATATTCGTATTACATCTATACTGGATGAGATCAAGCGGTTGGAACTCTTAAATAAAGCTCAGAAATCTATGACTCATACAAAACGACTTAACGAGTTGAGACAACAACTTCGTAGCTGTCTTCTACATACATATCAGAAACACCTAAAGACTGTAAAAGCTAAATATTATTCCCAAAATGATAAAGCAACTAGACTCTTGGCCTCCCGTCTTAAGGTGCAACATACGAAGTCTCGAATTCCCTTTCTGAGAAACGGGACGGATACTGGAAAATTATATAACCCAGAGGATATAGCCAATAGATTTAAAGAGTATTATAGCTCACTGTACAATTTACACTCCGACCCCTTTTCTCATCCAGTATCGGAACAAGATATTAATAAGTTCTTAAAGACCTTGTCGCTCCCGAAACTTACACAGGAAGACGTAGATAATCTGAATTTACCTATTACACAGACAGAAATATCTAAAGTAATAACATCTTTACCTTTGGGTAAATTCCCAGGCCCAGATGGGTTATCAAATGACTACTATAAACAGTTTGCTGGTATTCTAATACCTCACTTACATGCAGTCTTTGAAAAAGCCATAGCTACCGGAACATTCCCGAAAGAAAATCAATCGGCCTTAATAGTAACACTGCCCAAGCCAGAGAAAATCCCCGACATACCACAAAACTTTAGACCTATCTCATTGCTCAACTCTGATTTAAAGATATACGCAAAAGTGCTGGCGAACCGACTGGCTCCTATTTTGCCTGATTTGGTAAAAGGTGATCAAGTGGGATTCGTCAAGGGCCGACAGGCGTTTGATAACACTAGGAGAGTGCTGAACATATTACATACCTTAGAATCCCGAGGTATACCAGCAGTACTGTTATCATTGGATGCCGAGAAGGCGTTTGACCGGATTAGCTGGTCGTATGCATTTTCGGTTCTTAGGTATATGGGTTTTGAGGGCAGTATTTTGGACGCAATTCTAGCCTTATACTCCGCTCCATCTGCTAAAATATTCACAAACGGCACACTTTCTGAGGAATTCCTCATCACTAATGGGACTAGACAGGGGTGTCCATTATCGCCACTGATCTTTGTTTTATCAATAGAACCTCTAGCTCAAGCCTTAAGAGAAGATGTTGAGATATGTGGCATCAGGATTGGAGATCGCACACATACAGTTTCACTATATGCGGATGACATAATTCTGACGTTATCTGACCCGGAGACGTCTCTTGCTAAGGTTATGGAGGTTATCAAATTATTTGGGAACATATCATACTATAAACTGAATACTCAGAAATCGCAGGTTCTCCCTCTCAACATTTCAGAGCAATCTTTATACTTTTTGAAGACCAAATTTCATTTTGATTGGCGAGTAAACGGCATTAAGTACTTAGGAATAGTTTTGACAAGTACACACAAACAGCTTTTTAAACACAACTATGAACCATTACTGACACATATACAAGTAGAAGCACAGAGAATGACTAAATCAGAGGTTTCTTGGATTGGAAGGATTGCGGCCTTTAAAATGTTATTGCTCCCAAAATTGTTATACCTCTATCGAACTCTTCCAATTCAGATTCCCATGTCCTTTTTCACCTCAATGCAAAAGATCATCTCTCATTTCATATGGGCCGATAAACATCCTAGAATTTCCTACAGATTATTAGCTAAAAGTAGGAGAACAGGTGGATTGGGAGTGCCTGATGTTTATCACTATTATTTGGCTTCGGAGGTGTCGCAGCTGTCCTCATGGTGGTTAGAAGATGATAGTAAACATTGGGTACATATTGAATCGTGTGGAGCACATCCAGTATCGCTGAAGTTGTTAATGTTGGCTTCATGTTGGGGGATACCTACCCCACCTGGCGTTTCTCCACTGACACGGGCCTCAATCTATAGCTGGTCGAAATTTCATGAGTACTCTCAATCTAGCAGTCCCTTGTCCGAGGCCAATTCTCCAATAGAACTACTACCCTTAGCTATTCCTAACCTACATATTAAGCATTGGAAACTGGGGGGGGTAAGGGATCTGTCTCAGCTCTTGGAAGGATCTCATATGATATCATTTGAAATACTTTCCCAACGGTTTAACTTACCTGCTACAGAATTCTATACATATTTCAGAATTAGCCACCTTCTCCGCTACCAACATAAACATGAGACCTTTTGCAACAACGCTATATTTCCCATACTCTCGAGAAGAGGTAAAGGCTTGAAAGCCATTTACAATTTTATATATGATCATGATTCATTTAACAAAGCATACCCATATAGGGAATGGGAAAGAGAGCTGGGACAGGCCTTTACTCCTGAACAGTGGACAAGAGCTTTTATATGGATTAATAAATCAGTACAATGTAGCTCTCATTATGAAGCAGCAATGAAAACTATGCTAAGATGGTACTATACACCTGAACGTCTAAGTAGGATATATCCCAATTCTTCCTGTAGATGTTGGAGAGGATGTGGAGAGAGAGGCACTCTGCTTCATATTCTATGGAAATGCCCAATGCTGACAACATACTGGCAGGATATCTTCGGCTTGATTTCCTCACTGACCAATCAAGTGGTCTCTAACTCTCCACAAATGGCATTGCTATTGCTAGATATCCATGTGATACCGCCCAGATTAAGGATACTCATATGTAAAATTCTGATCATCGCTAAGACGGTAGTGACAAGATATTGGAAATCTTCTTCCATTCCCACAAGCGCGGAAGTCATTTCATCTGTTAATGACACATATACATATGAAAAGATCCTTCTGTATAGTTCAGACAAATTTACTACTTTTTCAGGGATATGGGACGTGTGGAAGAACAGTCTGTACTGTACAAAAGCATGAGAATTGATGTGATATGACTCTGTAGTTAACACAAGAAATTCTTGAAGAAAAGACCTATTGAGTATACCTGTAATTAGAGATGAGCGAACCGGGACAACCGAACCCGGTTTCGGTCCGAACTTCCGGTAAAGTTCGGTTCGCAGCGAATCCGAACTTCACCGGGTTCGGCCGAACCCGTTTTGACCGAACCCGGTCAAAAACATTATACAAATCGGCAGCCACTTATCTCTATCAATCACTGATAGAGAAAAGAGGCTGCTGATTAAAAATAAAATAAAAAGCATTTCATACGTACCCGGTCGTTGTCTTGTTGACGAGTCCCTCTTCTTCCTCCAGTCCGACCTTTTCTGACGCGGCAGCCTGTGATTGGCTGCAGAGGCCTCTGCAGCCTGTGATTGGCTGCAGAGGCCGCGGCAGCCTGTGATTGGCTGCTGCGCTCACATGGGCTGCATCGTCATCCAGGAAGGTCGGGCCGGATGTCGAGAGGGACGCGTCACCAAGGCAACGGCCAGGAGACCGGACTGGAGGAAGCAGAAAGTTCTCGGTAAGTATGAACGTCTTTTTTTTTACAGGTACTGTGATCGGTAGTCACTGTCCAGGGTACTGAAACAGTTACTGCCGATCAGTTAACTCTTTCAACACCCTGGACAGTGACTATTTAGGGTATGTGCACACACACTAATTACGTCCGTAAATGACGGACGTATTTCGGCCGCAAGTACCGGACCGAACACAGTGCAGGGAGCCGGGCTCCTAGCATCATAGTTATGTACGATGCTAGGAGTCCCTGCCTCTCTGCAGGACAACTGTCCCGTACTGTAATCATGTTTTCAGTACGGGACAGTAGTTCCACGGAGAGGCAGGGACTCCTAGCATCGTACATAAATATGATGCTAGGAGCCAGGCTCCCTGCAGGGTGTTCGGTCCGGTACTTGCAGCCGAAATACGTCCGTCAATTACGGACGTAATTAGTGTGTGTGCACATACCCTTACTGACGTCGCCTAGCAACGCTGCCGTAATGACGGGTGCACACATGTAGCCACCCGTCATTACGGGGCCTCATGCACACGACCATAAAAACACCCGTTATCACGGGTCGTAATTACGACCCGAAATAGCGGGCCCATAGACTTCAGTTAGCCACGGGTACCTTCCCGTTTTCTCACGGGAAGGTGCCCGTGCCGTTAAAAAGATAGAACATGTTCTATTTTTTTATTTTACGGGCCGTGCTCGTAATTACGACTCATAACTACGGGCAGCCGGCCGCTTTTGCGAACCGTGCTGTCATTATAATTATAGCAGCACGGCCCGTAAAATAGAAAAATAGAACATGTTCTATTTTTTTAACGGCACGGGCACCTTCCCGTGAGAATACGGAAAGGTACCCGTGGGTAACAGAAGTCTATGAGCCCGTTATTGCGGGTCGTAATTACGACCCGCAATAACGGGTGTTTTTACGGTCGTGTGCATGATGGGAGCACGGCTCGGAAAAACGAACGGCTGCCCGTGCTCATCTCCTGAAATAATCTGTGCTGCTTTAAACTCTGTGGACAGGTCAGGATCCTGTTTCTTTTAAATGCTGCTAGGGAACCCGCTCGATCCACTATATAAGGCTACGCTACAGTGCAGCATTTAAAAGAAACAGGATCCTGACCTGTCCACAGAGTTTAAGGCAGCACAGAGTATTTCAGGAGATGAGCGTGCAGATTCAGTGCTGTTGTGAACTCTGCTCTTACCATTACGTAGCTCTCAGTCTGTTATCTCTCCTCCACTCCTGTCCTCAAGAACACCTTCACATGATTGGCAAGTCACCACGTAATGGTAAGAGCAGAGTTCACAGCAGCACAGAGTATTTCAGGAGATGAGCGTGCGGATCTTGTGCGTGGTGGTGACTTGCCAATCATGTGAACGTGTTATAGAGGACAGGAGTGGAGGAGATGTAACAGACTGAGCTACGTAATGGTAAGAACAGAGTTCACAGCAGCACAGAGTATTTCAGGAGAGGAGCGTGCAGATTCAGTGCTGCTGTGAACTCTGCTCTTACCATTACGTAGCTCAGTCTGTTACCTCTCCTCCACTCCTGTCCTCAATAACACCTTCACATGATTGGCAAGTCACCACCCCGCACAAGATCCGCACGCTCATCTCCTGAAATACTCTGTGCTGCTGTGAACTCTGCTCTTACCATTACGTGGTGACTTGCCAATCATGTGAAGGTGTTCTGGAGGACAGGAGTGGAGGAGAGGTAACAGACTGAGAGCTACGTAATGGTAAGAGCAGAGTTCGCAGCAGCACTGAATCTGCACGCTCATCTCCTGAAATACTCTGTGCTGCCTTAAACTCTATTGACAGGTCAGCATCCTGTTTCTTTTAAATGCTGCACTGTAGCACAGCCTTATATAGTGGATCGAGCGGGTTCCCCAGCAGCATTTAAAAGAAACCGTGTTTGTGTATGTGTGTGTTTGTGTATATATGTGTGTTTGGGTATGTGACTTTGTCTGTTTTTGTTTTTATATGTGTGTGTGTATTTATGGGTGTGTTTGTGTATATGTGTTTTGTGTATATGTTTGTGTATATATGGGTGTATTTGTGTATATGTTTGTGTGTAGATGTTTGTGTGTGTTTTTGTATATGTGTATATGTGTGTATATGAGTGTGTGTTTGTGTGTATATATGGGTGTGTTTGTGTATATGTGTTTGTGTATATGTGTGTTTGGGTATGTGTGTTTTTGTTTGTATATGTGTTTGTGTATATGTGTTCGTGTATGTGTGTATAACTGTGTGTGTGTGTGTGTGTTTGGATATGTGTGTTTTTGTTTGTATATGTGTGAGTTCGTGTATATGTGTGTTTGTCTGTTTATGTGTGTGTGTGTATATCTTGTTGTGTTTGTGTATATATGTGTGTGTCTGTGTATGGTTGTTTGTTTGTGTGTGCGTGTATATATGTGTGTAGGTGAGTAGAAGTATTGGTATTGTTCACATTGATAACTGTTTTTTTATGTTGTTGCAGATTTTGATGTACCGATTGGACTACATCTTCGATTCGTTGGACTACTGCGTAGATCTACGTTTTTTCAAATTTTAATAAAATGGTTAACGAGGGTTTTGTTGGGGATTTCTTATTTCAATAAAAAAGAATTGTCTTTGTGGTTTTTTTTCAAACTTTATTAGTGCCTAGATAATGGCAGTTGGCTGATTGACAGCGTCCATTATTAAGGTGGTTCTTAGTGTTAGCCGGTGCAGAGGCTAGCACTAACCACCCATTATTACCCCGGTACCCACCACCACCAGGGGTGCCGGGAAGAGCTTGGTACGATCCAGTACCCGACCATCTGTTGTGATGGTCGGGTACTGGGGCGGCCGTAGGCTGGTATTATGAGGCTGGGAAGGGCCAAAATCAGTGGACCTTCCCACCCTTGTAATGCTAGGCTGCTGCTGCTGTGTTGTATCGGGCTGGTTATAAAAATGGGGGGGACCCCCACGTCGTTTTTTTTTGGGAATTTAACAAATTTAGCAATAGACGGGTCCCCCACATTTTTAATAACCAGCCATATACAAGGCCGCAGCAGTCTGGCATTACATGGGTGGGAAGGGCCACTGGTTTTGTCCATTCCCAGGCTAATAACACTGTGTTGTATGTGGCTGGTTATGATAAATTGGGTGGAACCCCATGTCTTTTTTAAAAAAAAAATGTAAATAAATAAATAATTTAAAAAAATGACGTGGGGTCCCCCCCCACTTTTATAACCAGCCAGATACAACACAGCAGCAGCAGCCTAGCATTACAAGGGTGGGAAGGTCCACTGTTTTTGGCCCTTCCCAGCCTTATAATACCAGCCTGCGGCCGCCCCAGGGCCCGACCATCACAACAGATGGTCGGGTACTGGATCGTACCTGGCTCTTCCCGGCACCCCTGGTGGTTTTGGGTACCGGGGTAATAATGGTGGTTAGTGTTAGCCTCTGCATCGGCTAACACTAAGCCTCGCATTAGTAATGGATGTTGTCACTCAGACAGCGGCCATTACTAAAGTGGTAATAATAAAATTTGAAAAGAAAAAGACAAAGATATAGATAAAATATTTTATTGAAATAAAGCACCCCCAACACAACCCTCATTAACCATTTTATTGTAGAAAAAAAAAAGTCATCTAAGTAGTCCTCGAAACCGACGTAGTCCAAACACCAAACCTGTAAAAATGAAATAAAACATGTCGTAGGCTTAGATTCAGTTTAATGTGTGATACTGACTGTTATACCATGTATAGAAGCCTCCCGTGAAGTTGACTTAGATACAGGGCGCCAGCAGACAGTATCATACATGGCCATACATACATATATACAAATATACATACATACATATATACAAACATACATACATATATACAAGCATGCACATATATACATACATGCAAACATACACACATATATACATGCAAACTATCATACATACATGCATACACACACACATGAAAACATACATACATACAAACAAACATGCAAAGATACATACATATATACAAGCATGCACAAATATACATGCAAACATAAATACATGCAAACATAATTACATACATGCACATATATATAAACATACATGCAAACATACATGCAAAAATAAAAACATGCAAACATACATACATGCACATATATACATACATACATGACAACATACATACAAACATACATGACAACATACATACATGCAAACATACATACATGCAAACATACATACACACATGCAAACATATATACATGCAAATATACATACAAACATGCACATGTATACATACATGCCAACATACATGCAAACATACATGCACATATATACATACATACATGACAACATACATACATACATGCAAATATACATACATACACACATGCACATATATACATACATGCCAACATACATGCCCATATATACATACATGACAACATACATACATACATGACAACATACATACATATATATATATACACACATGCAAATATACATACAAACATGCATACATACATGCAAACATACATTCATGCAAACACACATACATGCAAACATACATACAAATATACATACACACATGCACATATATACATACATGACAACATACATACATACATGACAACATACATGCAAAAATACATACATGCAAACATACATACATACATGCAAATATATACATGCAAATATACATACAAACATGCACATATATACATACATGCCAACATACATGCACAGATATACATACATACATACATGACAACATACATACATGCCAACATACATACATACATACATACATACATACATACATACATACATACATGCCAACATACATACATGCCAAAAAATAATAATAATACGTTCATACTTACTTTCCTCCTGTCCGGCCTCCAGCGATGACGTTTCATTCATGTCGCCGCTGCAGCCTGTGATTGGCTGCAGAGGCGGTCACGTGGGATGAAGCGTCATCCTGACGTGCGTGACCGCTACTACAGCCTGTGATTGGCTGCAGCGGCGAAAGGGATGAAACGTCATCGCTGGAGGCCGGACAGGAGGAAAGTAAGTACGAACGTATAATTTTTATTTTTTTATTACATTTAAATGGTATTTTCCGCGCGCCGAGCATGTACTGTGAAGGTTGCTGAAAGAGTTAGTGCAGCCCATTAACTCTATCAGCACCCTGGACAGTAGCATGCTCGGCGCACGTAAGTGACAGGTTCGGTCAGAACTAGTTCGGTCCGAACCGAACTTTTTTGTGAAATTCGGCGAACTAGCCGAACCGAACTTTTCTCTACCTGTAATGTTATGTTTATTTTTATTTTGTTGTTAATGCTGATGAGGGGTGAGCATACCTGATCGGTATATGTTCTTTTGATCAATTATCAAAGTATTGACACAGAATTTTATATTCCAATAACTCAACAAAAAACAGCATTATATTTTTTCAGTTTATGTACATGGAAATATGTGGTTATTGATCATGTTTGTTCCTTTTGTGTTTGTTTGAAAAATATCAATAAAAAGATTGAACCGTAAAAAGTACAGTAAAAAAAAAAAAAAAAAACATTTTTTTCCATAAAAAGTGGTTTTATTTAGTAAAAGTGTAAAAAAAAAAAAGTACACATATGTGGTATCGCCGCGACCGTAATGACTCCATTAATAAAGTTAATATGTAATTTAAACCGCAAAGTGAACACCGTAAAAAAAAAACGCAAAAAACCATGGCGAAATTGCAATTTTTTTCCATTGCCCCCCAAAAAAGTCATAATAAAAATGAATCAATAAGTCCCATGCACCCCAAAACAGTACCATTCAAAACTACGTCTTGTCCCGCAGAAAACAAGCCCAAAAAATCACTACATTGATGGAAAAATAAAAAAATTACGGCTCTTGGAAAGCGACGATGCAAAAACAAATAATTTTAGTTCAAAAGTGTTTTTATTGTGCAAAAGTCGTAAAACATAAAAAAAACTCTACATATGTGGTATCGCCGTAATCGTACCGACCCATAGAATAAAGGTAACATGTTATTTACGTCGCATAGTGAACGGCGTCAATTTAAAAACGCATAGAACAATGGCGAAATTTCAGTTTTTTTTATAATCTCCCCCTAAAAGGTTAATAAAAGTTAATATAAAAATTATATGTACCCAAAAATGGTGCCATTAAAAAGCACAACTAATCCCGCAAAAAACAAGTCCTTATACAGCTATGTAGACGAAAAAATAAAAACGTTATAGCTCTTTGAATGCGACTATAGAAAAACAAATAAAATAGCTTGGTCATTAGGGCCTAAAATGGGCTGGTCACTAAGGGGTTAAAATAAAAATCACTGCTGTCACCTACATTATATCGCCGATCTCCTTATGTAGGAGATAGGGCACTTATAATGTGGTGACAGAGCCTCTTTAACCCCTTCCTGACATTTGTCGTAAATATACGTCATGGAAAGCCAGTGCTTCCCGCAAAATGTCGTATACTTACGACAAATGTTTGGCACCGGCTCAGAAGCTGAGCCGGTGCCATCATCGCCGGATCTCAGCTGTATCTTACAGCTGACATCCGGCTTTAATGGCAGGGACCGAAATTAGCTTCGATCCCCACCATTAACCCCTTCAATGCAGCGTTCAAACGTGATCGCTAAATTTAAGGTGTTTGCAGCTCATCGGAACCCCAGCAATGAAATTGCCGGGGTTCCGGTGGCTGCAATGGCAACTGGACGCCTAATACTGGCCCCCGGTCTGCCTAGCACCGAAGCCGGTCAAGATCCGCATGGCGGCGGAGCCTGATCGGCTTCTGTAGCCGCCGGCAAGATGGCGCCGGCTCAGGAGCTGATCCGGCGTCATCAGCGGTGGAAGTCAGCTGTATGTTACAGCTGACATCCACCTGTAATGGCAGGAACCAGAGCTAGCTCCGATCCCTGCCATTAACCCCTTCGATGCAGCAATCGAAAGCGATTGCTGCATCGCAGCGGTTACTAGCAGATCGCCAGCCCTGACAGGCAATCAGGACTGGCGACTGCTGCTATGGCAACAGGAGACACAATGGCCTCCTGCTCTGCCATTACGGAAGCCGATTAGGCCCCGCAGAGAGGCAAAGCCTAATCGGCTTGCTGTCAGTGAATAACTGACAGATCTAATACATTGCACTATGTAGGTAGTGCAATGTATTAGAAAAAAAACATCAGACAGTTGGAACTTCAAGTCCCCTAGTGGGTCTTGTAAAAAGTGTAAAAAAAAGTATAAAAAAGTGTAAAAAAAAGTGAAAAAAATAAAAGTTTGAAAACAATAAAAGTTTCAAGTAATAAAATAAAACACAATCACCCTTTTTCCCTTATCAAGTCCTTTATTATTGAAAAAAAATAATAAACGATACGTATTTGGTATCGCCGCGACCATAACGACCTGAGGTATCAAAATATTATATTATTTATTGCATGCGGTGAACAGCGTAAAAAAAATAAATTAAAAAACTATACCAGAGTTTCTGTTTTTTGGTCAATTTGTCCTACAAATATTGGAATAAAAAATGAGCATGTAGTTTATAACACATGGTGAACGCTGTATAAAAAAAAAACTAAAAAAACTATGGCAGAAATGCGATTTTTTTGTTTACCTGGCCTCCCAAAAAGTAGGATAAAAGGTGATCAAAAAGTCGCATGTACCCCAAAATGGTACCAATAATAACTACAGCTCGTCCCGCAAAAAAAGCCCTCATACCACTACGTCTATGAAAAAATACAATTAGTTAAGGCTCCAATAAGTTAGGAAATAAAAAATATGCAGTTGTGCAGATCAGAGGGGAACATTTCTTCTGTTTCAAGAGGCGATTTCTCAAGGGCCTAAAATTAGGGAACCAGGAAGGGGAAACACTGCATAATAATTAGAGAGCTGTCTTGTTATGGTAGCACAAGCTGGGCACCAAATATTGGCATATTGGAAAAAAATCCCATTTTCACTCTGCAACATCGAGTGCACACTAATTTCTACAAAACATCTGCAGGGTTAAAATGCTTACTACACCCCTAGGTAAATGCATTGAGGGGTGTAGTTTCCAAAATTGGGTCACTTCTGGGGGCTTTCCACTGTTTTGGGCCCACAGGCGCCCAGAAACCAATCCAGTAACTACTGCACTCCAAATGGCGCTCCTTCCCTTCTGAGCCCTGCCGTGTGCACAAACAGCAGTTTATGACCACATATGGGGTATTGCCGTACTCGGGAGAAATTGCTTTTTTTCCTTTATTTGTTGAGAAAATGAAAAATTTTGCGCTAAAGCTACGAAGAAAAAGGATTGTTTTTATTTTCACTGCCCAATTCTAATAAATTCTATGAAACATCTGTGGGGTCAAAATGCTTACTACACCCCTAGAAGAATTCCTCAAGAGGTGTAGTTTCCTAAATGGAGTCACTTTTTGGGCGTTTTCATTGTTTTGTCCCCTCAGGGGCTCTGCAAATGTGACATGGCCTCCGCAAACCATTCCTGCTAAATTTGAGCTCCAAAAGCCAAATAGCGCTCTTTCCCTTCTAAGCCCTGCTGTGTGTCCAAACAGCCGTTTATTACCACATGTGGGGTATTGTTTTACTCGGGAGAAATTGCTTTACAGATTTTGCGGTGCTTTTTCTCCTTTAGTGTTTGTGGAAATGAGAAAAAAAATCACTAAACCTACATTTTCTTTGAAAAAATTTAGATTTTCACAGCCTACTTCCAATAATTTCTTTAAAAAACCTGTGCGGTCAAAATGCTCACTATACCCCTAGATAATTTTCTTGAGGTGTGTAGTTTCCCAAATGGGGTCATTTTTGGGGGATTTTCACTGTTTTGGCACCGCAAGAGCCCTTCAAACCTGACATGGTGCCTAAAATATATTCGAATAAAAATAAGGCCCCAAAATCCTCTAGGTACTCCTTTGCTTCTGAGGCCGGTGCTTCAGTCCAGTAGCACGCTACGGCCACATGTGGGATATTTCCAAAAACTGCAGAACCTGGGCAATAAATATTGATTTGCATTTCTCTTGTAAAACCTTCTGTGCTTTAAATTTTTTTTTATTGAAAATGTATTTCTGCAAAAAAATATGAAATTTGTAAATTTCACCTCTACTTTCTTTAAATCCTGTGAAATGTCTAAAGGATTAAGAAATTTTCTAAATACTGTTTTGAATACTTTGAGGGGTGAAGTTTTTAAAATGGGGTGACTTTTTGGGGGTTTATAATATATAAGGCCCTCAAAGCCACTTCACAAGTGAACTGGCCGCTGTAAAAATAGCCTTTTCACATTTTCTTGAAAATGTGAGAAATTGCTGCTAAAGTTCAAAGCCTTGTAACGTCCTAGAAAAATAAAAGGATGTTCAAAAAATGATGCCAATCTAAAGTAGACATATGGGGGATGTTAATTAGGAACAATTTTGTGTGTTATAACTGCCTCTCTTACAAGCAGATACATTTAAATTGAGAAAAATGCTAATTTTTGCAATTTTTCACTAAATTTTGGTGTTTTTCACAATTAAATACTGAACATATCGAGCAAATTCTCAGAATCGCTTGGATAGGTAAAAGCATTCCGGAGTTATTACCACATAAACTGAAACATGTCAGATTTGAAAAATGAGGCTCTGTCAGGAAGATCAAAAGTGGCCAAAGAGGGAAGGGGTTAAGGATCTAAATATTTTCCCATGACCTATTTTGCGGGGCTCCTGTATGTTACACAAAGATCTTTATATTCTCCACAGCAGTTAATATGTATATGTCATCATCATTGTTATTAAACCCTTAAGGACACGGCCAATTTGAGTTTTTTCTTTTTCGTTTTTTCCTCCCCGCATTCCAAAAGCCATAACTTTTTTATTTCTTTGTTGACAATATGAGGGTTTGTTTTTTGCAGGACAAGTCGTAGTTTTTCATGGCACCAATTATTGTACCATATAATGTACTGGAAAGCTGAAAAAATAAAAGGAGAGATATGGGCAAAAAACTGCGATTACGCCATATTTTTGGGGGGTTTTGTTCTTACGGCATCCATCAGGCAGTAAAAACTACATATTCACTTTATTCTACAGGTTGATCCGATTACGGCGATACCAAATTTATATGTTTTGTTTTATGTGTTACCACTTTTGAAAAAATAAAACTATTTGCTAAAAAAAAAATGTTTTGTGTCGCCATGTTCTGAGAGCCCAAACTTTTTTATTTTTCCATCAATTTAGCAGCATGAGGGCTTACATTTTGTGGAGCGAGGTGAGGTTTAGTTTTCACCTGGGATACATGTGAGTTTTTGATCACTTTTTATTCCATTTTCTTTTGAAGAGCTAAGGATGACCAAAAAACGTAAATTTGCGTGTTTTGTATATATTTTACGGCGTTCACTGAGCAGGTTAAACAATGTTACATTGTGATAGTTTCTAATTTTACGGACGCGGTGATACCAGTTATGTTAACATTCATGTTTTTTAACAATGCTTTAGGGGAAAAATGGGAAAAAAAATTTTTTTCATTAACTTTTAATACTTTTTTTTTGGAACATAAAACAAACCTTTATTTAACTGTTATTTACTAGTCCCCCTAGGGGTCTTGAACCAGTGATTGTTGGATCACTTGCATGATATACTGCAATACTAATGTATTGCGGCATATCGTGATTCTGCCGGAGGCAGGGCTTCAAAGGAGTACAAATATGGCAGACCTGCTGGCCTTCACTACGCCCCCAGGCTGCCATGACAACCATTTTCACCGGCCAATAGCGTCGCTGGGGGGGGGCACGATGCCGTGTTTGATTCTAACAATTTAAATGCTGCGGTTGCGATTGAAAAATGAAAAAAACGTTCATACTTACCCCCTGGGCCCTCTTCTCGATGCGTAGTCAGCCCCCCTGGGATGATGTTGCAGGCCATGTGACGCTGCAGCCTATGATTTTCTGCAGCGGTCACATGGCCTGCAACGTCATCCAGAGAGGCCGGATTTAAGAAGAAGCAGGGTACACTGGGTAAGCATAACTTTATTTTTATTTATTTTTCCTTACTTGCAATTTTTGCAGATAGATAGATAGATACATAGCGTCACGTAAGGTTCGTGGACCCACTGGGCCGTACCGTCTTTGTATGGCAGCTGGCCAACAGCGCGCAGGTCAAAGTCTATAGTTCATATAGGGTCCTCTTGGCAGCTCAGACAGTAGCAAGGCAGGCTTGGCTGGAAATTGGAAGCAGGTAGACGTCAGGCGTGGAGAAGCAGGACAGCACAGCACGGCTACAGCTCAGCACAGCATTAGATCAGGATACAGGTTACAGGATACAGGAACAGGGAACACTGGGAGCAGGAAACTAGGGGACCATTTGCAAGACAAACTTGGAATACGACAACAACGCCCAGGCGTGGGAGGATGGGGCTGGGACCTTCTTATAGCCCAGGGCGCTCTGGGAGCAATTAACTCAATCTCCAACATGCATGCGCTCTTGACTGAGCTCGTGAGCGCACCCTTGTGGTCACTGTGGAGCAGGACGGCCGTATGTGCAGACATCTCTTGAGAGAAGGGTGTCGACTGGATGGAAGGATTTCGTGGTTATAGACCACAGACGTTACAGTATCCCCCCTCTTAAGCCCCCTTCTCTTGGGACCAGAACGAGAGAAAAACCTTATAATGAGGGTAGGAGCGTCGAGATTCTCCTCTGGCTCCCAGGACCTCTCTTCTGGACAAAACGCACTCCAATCCACCAAATAAAAAGTCTTTCCTCTCACTCTCTTGGTGTCCAAGATCTCCTTAACCTCGAAGGTGTCTGAAGTGCCGCTGGAGGCAACCGCAGGGCATGGAGTCTTAGTAAAGCAGTTCAGAACCACTGGTTTCAGGAGAGAAACATGGAAGGAGTTCGGGATCTTAATGGTAGGAGGCAGCCAAAGCTTGTAGGCGACAGGGTTGTTCTGCTGCAGGATCTCAAAGGGACTGAGGAACCCGGGAGCAAATTTGTATGATGGCACCCTCAGTCGAATATTCCTGGAGGACAGCAAAACCTTCGTGCCAGGAAGAAACTGAGGAGGTTCTCTTCTCCTTGTGTCCGCCTTCCGCTTCATGCGGTCGACCGCCAGCAGGATGGAGAATCGAGTCTGCTGCCAGATCTACAGAAAGTCCTGAAAAGACGTGTCAGCAGCTGGCACCTCAGACGTAACAGGGACCGGGAGAGGAATTTGTGGGTGCTGGCCATAGACAATAAGGAACGGTGTCTTCTGTGTGGACTCACTGTTATGACTGTTGTAAGAGAACTCAGCCCACGGAATCAACTACACCCAGTCATCATGCTGCTTGGAGATGAAGTGGTGTAGGTAGTCCTCCAAGATCTGATTGATCCTTTCGACCTGACCATTGGACTGAGGATGGTAGGCCGAGGAAAAGTCCAACTTTATACCTAGGAGTCCGCAGAGGGCTCTGCAGAACTTCGAGGAGAACTAAACCCCCCGATCAGACACAATATGCTGCGGCAAGCCGTGCAGGCGGAAGATGTGTTGGATGAACAGCTTGGCCAGCAGAGGGGCAGAAGGAAGACTGGTCAGAGGAATGAAATGGGCCATCTTAGAAAATCGATCCACCACCACCCAGACAGTACTGCATCCGGCAGAGAGAGACAGGTCCGTAATAAAGTCCATAGCTATATGTTGCCAGGGGGCATTGGACACAGGCAATGGCTGTAGCAGACCAGCAGGTCTTGAGTGAGCGACCTTGTTGGCTGCACATGCTGAACAGGAAGAAACAAAGTCCATAATGTCCTTGGGCTGTGTGGGCCACGAGAAAGATGAGCAAACAGATCCCGTGTCTTACGGGTGCCTGCGTGACCTGCCAGTCTAGGGTAGTGTCCCCAGTGGAGGATTCTTCCATGGTCAGCCAGGCGCACAAAGGTCCTCCCTGGAGGAATATCCCCAACTTGCAGGAGATTGACAGAGACAATGCAAGACGGATCAATGATGTTCTGTGGAATCTCCATGGAGTCTTCTGTCTCGAAAGACCTGGACAAGGCATCGGCCCTCACATTCTTGTCGGCCGGGCGATAATGGAGCTCAAACTGGAACCTGGTAAAGAACAGTGACCACCTGGCCTGACGAGGGTTCTGCCGTTGGGCCGTCGAAAGAAAGGTGAGGTTCTTATGGTCCGTAAAAATCAGGATGAGATGAGCTGTGCCCTCTAATAGATGTCTCCACTCCTCCAGAGCCAATTTTATGGCGAGTAACTCCCGATCACCAATCGAGTAGTTGCGTTCTGCTGAAGAGAAGAGCTTAGAAAAATATCCACATACCATTGACTTGCCCTTGGAGCCTCTCTGAAACAGGAGTGCACCAGCACCGACAGAGGATGCGTCCATCTCCAACGAGAACTGTAGAGAGGCATCTGGATGATGGAGGATAGAGGCTGACGTGAATCAGGCTATTGAATGCGGACTCTGCCGCAGGAGTCTACGCCTTGGCATTCATTCCCTTCTTAGTGAGGTTAGAGATAGGAAAAGTCAGTGAGGAGAAGTTTGGAATAAACTGTCTATAAAAATTGGCGAATCCCAGAAAGCGCTGTATGGCCCTCAAGCCTTGATGACGTGGCCATTCCAGGACAGACTTTACCTTTTCAGGATCCATCTCGAGACCTCGATTCGAGACAATATAGCTCAGGAAGGGTAGAGCATCTTTTTCAAACACGCACTTTTCCAACTTAGCGTACAGACGATTCTCCCTTAACCGCAGCAAAACTTGACGAACATGTCTCTGATGCGTCATAGGATCTGGAGAAAAAAATTAAAATATCATCAAGGCAGATTACTACACAAACAGAGGAGGTCACGGAAAATGTAATTAACAAACTCTTGAAAGACCGCGGGAGCATTACACAGGCCGAAGGGCATTACTAGATATTCATAGTGTCCATCACGGGTGTTAAATGCAGTCTTCCATTCATCACCCTGGCAAATCCGGACTAAGTTGTAAGCTCCACGCAGGTCTAGTTTGGAAAAAATCTTGGCACCACGTACACGATCAAACAGTTCTGAGATCAGTGGCAATGGAGATTTATTTTTCACCGTGATGTGGTTGAGACCTTGGTAGTCAATACAATGACGAAGAGAACCATCCTTCTTTTTGACGAAGAAGAACCCGGCTCCTGCCCGGGAGGAAGACTTCCGTATGAAGCCGCTCTCCAAGTTCTCTTTCACATAGGCGGACATGGACAGAGTCTGTGGCAAGGAGAAAGGATATACCCTACCACGGGGAAGGGATGCACCAGGGATCAGCTCGATAGGACAGTCATACGCCCGGTGTGGAGGCAATGTCTCCGCCTCCCTCTTGCTGAAGATGTCCGAAAATTCAGCATAATGACCCGGCAATCCTGCCAATGACCGAGGCAGCGAAGGCTGAGCCGAACGAATCTGCACCAGGCATCGGCTTTGACACTCAGGGCCCCACTGGAGAACCTCTCCAGAATTCCAGTCCAGGACTGGGTCAAGTAGTCGGAGCCAAAGCAGGCCCAGCAACACAGGGTTAACGGCTTTGGATAGGACATAGAACGACAGGAGTTCGGAGTGAAGAGCTCCCACTTGGAGCCTCAACGGCTTGGTCACAGCTATAACTGGGTCTGGCAGAGTTAGTCCATTCAATGATGCAACCATCAACGGCCTCTCCAGGGGCGTGGTGGGTAATTGAAGAAGATCCACCAGGTCTCTACAGATGAAATTAGCAGCGGATCCAGAGTCCAGCTACGCAGAGACCTGAGGCGTTCTCTCGCCGGACACTATTGTCACTGGTATTGACAATTTAAACAGAAGTCCCTTCTTACCCAAGGTTGTCTCTCCTAGCAACCCTAGGCTTTGGGATTTTTGGAGACACAGGCGCACAAGATGGCCACCGAGGCCGCAATATAGACAGAGTCCTGAAGTGCGTCTGCGTTGTCTCTCCTGGTTGGATAGCTTACACTGGTCCATCATCACAGACTCCTTAGGAGGATCGACATCTAAGAACAGCAGGGGCTGCTGCAAAGTAGGGACCAGACTAGGAAGGCCTCCCTCCCGACGAACCTCTTGGAGGCGTTCTCGGATCTGCATATCAATCCGGGCGGACAGAAGGATGAGGTCATCCAGGGTAGGTCTCGAGCGGCAAGTTTGTCCCTAATTTTAGGAGACAGTACATGACAGAATGCAGCCACCAGGGCCTCATTGTTCCATAACAGTTCTCCCGCCAGGGTGCGGAAGTGGATAGCGTACTCGCTCACAGAGGTGTCTCCTTGGCGTATGTTAATCAAGGAAGCCGCTGCAGATGAGACCCGTCCAGGCTCCTCAAACACTGTGTGAAATGTCAGGAAGTCACGGGTCTCTGGTCCTTGTCTCTCCCAGATAGGGTTCGCCCATGCAAGAGCCTTGCCACTGTGGAGAGAGATGATGAAAGAGTCCCTTGCGCCTTCAGATGAAAATGTCCTAGTATACAGGCTGAAGTGGATCTGGCACTGGTTCAAAAATCCATGACAGGTACCTAAGTCTCCATCATAGCGGTCAGGAAGTGGCAAAGAAAAACACGGGTCAACACTGCCAGGAGGTGTAGTCTGAGGATCAACACTGCCAAGAGGTTTAGTAGGAGGAACGGCAGCTCGTGCCTCCTGCCGACGTGCGAGAATGTTCATGGCCTGGAGGAGTTGGTCCTGTCGAGACCGGATGTCTAGCATGTCCGCCCGCATCTCTTGTGACGTCGTCATGATCTTGGATCGACCAGCGGGGTCCATGTCCTGAGCGTACTGTCATGCAGGGTTCGTGGACCCACTGGGCCGTACCGCCTTGGCGGTATGGCAGCTGGCCAACAGGGCGCAGGTCAGAGTCTATAATTCATATAGGGTACCTGTGGCAGCTCGGACAGTAGCAAGGCAGGCTTGACAGTAACTAAGCAGAAGGTAGCCGTCAGGCGTGGAGAAGAATGACAGGCGTGGAATACAGCACAGCATGGCTACAGCTCAGCAAGGCACTATATCAGGATATAGGTTACATGATACAGGAACAGGGAACACTGGGAGCAGGAAACACTAGGGGACCATTTGCAAGACAAACTTGGAATACGACAACAGCGCTCAGGCGTGGGAGGATGGGGCTGGGACCTTCTTATAGCCCAGGGTGCTCTGGGAGCAATTAGCTCAATCTCCAACATGCGTGCGCTCTGGCTTCTTAAGTCTGGACTGAGCTCGTGAGCGCACCCTGGTTGTCACTGCTGAGCAGGACGGACATATGTGCAGACATCACTTGAGAGAAGGGCGTCGACTGGATGGAAGGAGTTCATGCTCAGATAGATAGATAGATAGATAGATAGATAGATAGATAGATAGATAGATAGATAGATAGATAGATAGATAGATAGATAGATAGATAGATAGATAGATTTTTTTATTACCACTATTATTACTTTTCTACCTCTCCTGCCAGGAGAGGTAAAAGTTACAGCAGTCCCGCAATAGGTGGACCGTGGGGGGGACGAGGGGGGTAAGGGGCTGTGAGTGGGGGTGCGGGCGGGTCTGCGAGGGGATCGGTCACGAGGGCGGCGGGAGCCGCAAAAAGAATGTGCCTGGAGACACAATAGATTCTAAAATCATAAAATAATGTCATGTGTTCCCAGGCACTAAATTGTTTCAACTGTGTACTCACCACTGTCCTGGGGGTTTGGCTGGCAACAGAGAGGGTCCTGGGCAGGGCGGGACATTGCTCAGACCGCCCGGGACGGAGGGACAGCAGTGAAAAACCGGGATCCGGGATGGTTGGGAGCTATGTATAAAGTACAACTGCCATAAACGTCCATGAAACACAGCCGCCTCACACCTTCATTATCAACATTAGGTAAAATTACACTTTAACAAAACAAATAAAACTGCACAATAAATATAACATTAATTTTCTACCAAATTATTAAATATGATATAACAAAAATAATAATACAATTACATGTACATTAATACTAAATATTAACCTAGACGCTGATCCAGTACAATTAGAAAAACATCAATAAGAAGCATCGTCTTTATAGCATACTTACAAACATTTGAAAATCAAATCGTGGAATATTTTAGGCTATTCCCGTTTCTGCTCAGGAATACTCCTAAATAAAAAATTTTTTTAACCCCTTAAGGACACAGCCAATCTTTGTTTTTTAATTTTAATTTTTTTCCTCCCCGCCTTCCCAAAGACATAAAGTTTTTTATTGTTTCATTGACATTACTGTATATGGGCTTGTGTTTTGGTGGAAAATTTGTCACCATTTATTGTACCACATAATTTACTGGGAAACAAAAAAAAAAAATGTTTGTGGGGTGAAATTGGCAAAAAGCAGTGATTACGGCAGTTTTTGGGGATTTTTGAGGCCCACGCCTCTTAATAAATCTGTCGCATTTTCCCGCTAGCCATGTGGATCAATGATCATGGCTTTGCATCATCCATCACCACCCTCAATCAAACATAAAAAAATATGTATAGTCACCTCACCACTCCTCTTTTCTCCTTTGTGTCCCCTTAGGCTGCCTCAGCATATGGCGTCTCATGCAAGGTCCTGACACTGAGCAGTGAAAGGGGAAAAGCAGCTGTGAGGTGAGCATAATTTTTATTTATTTTTTATTTTTTATCATTTAGTTATTTAATTGTCCGAAGGGAAGGGTGGTTGGGGAGGTAGTCTGATCGAAAGAGGCCCGACATGGGCTTTTACCTTGCTACGCCCCACAGAGTGGAATCTATGCCAGCTAAGAGCTGGCTCAGATTTCCGCTATAATTTACACCAGTTTTCTGGCGTAAATTATAATAAATTTGTCGGCCCATTTTGACCCTGCTCCCATTTGTGAATCCATGCCTCTGTTTGTAAATGTAGCAAGGTCAGCATAGAAAAGCCAAAAAATCTAATAATCTATGGCTTTCGACTCTGGCATCACAAAGCTCTTGTTGTTATATCAACATTTTCGTCAGTGGCTTCTCGAGGGGCAGGATTCCCGACCAGAGCATTGCCGACGCTCTGACCCGTGTCTAGGGCATTGAAAAGCTCCTGACATCACTGTCCATATATAGATGGTGATGTCAGGGGCTTCCCCAGGGCCAGAGTGCCCCCAGACTCTTTTGCCAGGGATTTCAGTATTGTATAACCTGACATTACTGTCCGTATATGGATAGTGATGTCAAATACATCCCCAGGGCTCAAGTCTCCCCAGAGCGCTTCGACGTTCTCCAGTACTGTAGCTCTTGACATCACTTTCCATATATGTACAGTGACGTTATGAGCTTCCCTAGGGTCGGAATCCCCGGCCAGAGCATTGCCATTGCTCTAACCAGGGACTTTTGTATAGCAAAGCTGCTGACATCACTGTCCATATTTGGACAGCGAGTTTAGGGGCTTACCAAGGGCCAGAATCTCTGTCCAAAGCGTTACCCATGCTCTCATCATATAGCCTTTGATAATACTGTTCATATACGGACAGTTACATGAGGGGCTTCCCCAGGGCCAGAGTTCCCTGGAGTGTTCCTGACGCTCTGGCCGGAAACTGTGGGATTGTAGCTTGTGATGTCACTGTTCATATATGGACAGTGACTTAATGGCCTTTTCCAGGGGTGGAATCATCAGCCAGAGCGTTGCCGACGCTCTGATCAGGGACTAGAGCATTGTAAAGCTCTTTACATCATTGTTCATATATTGACAGTCACATCAAAATCTTCCCGGGCCCAGAATCTCCAGCTGGAGCGTTGCCGATGCTCTGGCCGGGGACTATGGCATCATATAGCCCTTGACATTACTGTCCATATATGGACAGTGACATGAGGGGCTTCCTCAGGGCCAGAGTTCCCTGGAGTGCTCCTGACGCTCTGGCCAGAGACTATGACATTGTAGCTTCTGACATCACTGTTCACATATGGATAGTGACTTAATGGCCTTTTCCAGGGGTGGAATCAGCAGCCAGAGCATTGCCGACGCTCTGACCAGGGACTAGAGCAATGTAAAGCTCTTTACATCATTGTTCATATATTGACATTGACGTCAAAAACTTATCCGGGCCCGGAATCTCCA
Source organism: Rhinoderma darwinii (assembly GCF_050947455.1). Lineage (NCBI taxonomy): Eukaryota > Metazoa > Chordata > Amphibia > Anura > Rhinodermatidae > Rhinoderma > Rhinoderma darwinii. The sequence continues at coordinate 129,276,819 of NC_134690.1, read as the reverse complement.
GCCGGAGCGCTGCCGATGCTCTGGCCGGGGACTATGGCATCGTATAGCCCTTGACATTACTGTCCATATATGGGCAGTGACATCACGGGCTTCCCCAGGGTCAGAGTCCCCTGGAGTTGTTCCAGTGCTCTGGCCGGAGACTATGGCATTGCAGCTTCTGACATCACTGTTCATATATGAACAGTGACTTCAAGGTGTTTTCCAGGGGTCGAATCACCAGCAGGAGCGTTGCTGATGCTCTGACCAGGGACTACACTATTGTAAAGCTCTTTGCATCATTGTTCATATATTGACAGTTACGTCAAAATCTTCTCCGAGCCTGGAATCTCCAGCCGGAGCGTTGCCGATGCTCTAGCCGGGTACTTTGGCATTATAAAGCTCTTGACATCACTGTTCATATATGGACATTCACGTCAAGGGCTTCTCCAGGGTCAGAATCTCCGGCCAGTGCGTTGCTGATTCAATGGCCGGGGATTTTGGCATCGCAATGCCCCTGATGTCACTGTCCATATATGGACAGTGACGTCAGGGGCTACCCCAGGGTCGGAGTCCCCCCAAACGGCTTCCAGCGCTCTGGCCGAACATCAGTGTTGTAGCCACTGACATTACTGTCCATAAATGGACAGTGGCGTCAGGGACTTCTCCAGAGCTGAGTCCCCCGAAATGCTTCCGACACTCTAGCTGGCGACTCCGGTATTGTTGCTCTTGACAACACTTCCTATATATATATATATATATATATATATATATATATATATATATATATATATATATATATATATATATATATATATATAGACAGTGACGTTATGGGCTTCCCTAGGGCCAGAGTCCCTGGCCAGGAATTTTCGGCATCACAATGCTCCTGACGTTACTGTCCATATATAGGCCAGAGTTCCCTCTGAGCACTCCCGATGCTCTGGCCGGGGACTTCGGTATTGTATCTCCTGACATCACTTTCTATGCATGGACAGTGACATCTGGTGCTTCCCCAGGGCCGGAATCCCTTGCCAAAGCATTGCCGCTGCTCTAACCAGGGACTATGGCATGTTAAAACCCTTGACATTACTGTCCATATATGGGTAGTGACATAAAAATCTTCTCCAGAGCGAAATGCCTGGCCAGAGTGTTGCCAACACTCTGGCTGGGTCTACAACATCGTAAAGCTCTTGACATCACTGTCAATATATGGGCAGTAAGGTCAAGGATCTCCCATATATGGATAGTGACATAAAAGTCTTCCCCAGAGCTAAATGCCTGGCCAGAGTGTTGACAACACTCTGGCTGGGTCTACAACATCGTAAAGCTCTTGACATTACTGTCCATATATGGAAGTGACATAAACGTCTTCCCCAGAGTTAAATGCCTGGCCAGAGTTTTGCCAACACTCTGACCAAGGACTACGTCATCGTAAAGCTCTTGACATCAGTGTTCATATATGGTCAAGTGATATTAAGACCTTCCCGACATCCGTCATATATATACGGTGCACGTCGGGTGTGGGAGTATGGAGCGGGCTCACGGACTGAGCACGCTCCATAAAACAATTGTGTTGGCTTTATCTAACAGCTGACAATTCAGTGTAACGAGTGGGATCCTGCTCGAGCACGATCCCGCTCGTTTATCTCCTTTAGTGCCGTGGTTAATAGACACTATGGCATTTAACTGGTTAGAAACGGGGGCAGCCCCCTGAAACGTTACATTGGCTCCTTGCGAGATGATCGCGTGGTGCTGATGGTTGGCATTACAGCATTGGGGCCTGATGAAGACCCCCAGATCTTTCATTATTTCATGCCCATGAAATCCTGCATCTAGTATTATAGTATAAAATGCAAGCGATTGCAGGTTCAAGTCCCCCAGGGGGACTATCAAAATAAAGTTGACATGATGGTTGGCATGGCGGCCTTGGGGCCTGATGAAGACCTCCAGATCTTTCATTACTTCATGCCCATGAAACCCTGCATCTAGTATTATAGTATATAATGCAAGCGATCGCAGGTTCAAGTCCCCCAGGGGGACTAGCAAAAAAAGTTAAAAACAGTCCAAGAAGTCTTTCTAATATATACATGTATGTACGGTATATGTATATATATATATATATATATATATATATATATATACACTACCGTTCAAAAGTTTAGGGTCACTTAGAAATTTCCTTATTTTTTAAAGAAAAGCACAGTTTTTTTCAATGAAGATAACATTAAATTAATCAGAAATACACTCTATACATTGTTAATGTGCTAAATTACTATTCTAGCTGCAAACGTCTGGTTTTTAATGCAATATCTACATAGGTGTATAGAGGCCCATTTCCAGCAACCATCACTCCAGTGTTCTAATGGTACATTGTGTTTGCTAAGGCTGGGTTCACACGACCTATTTTCAGAAATAAAAGAGGCGTATTATGCCTCGTTTTACGTCTGAAAATAGGGCTACAATACGTCGGCAAACATCTGCCCATTCATTTGAATGGGTTTGCCGACGTACTGTGCCGACGACCTGTAATTTACGCGTCGTCGTTTGACAGCTGTCAAACGACGACGCATAAAAATACAGCCTCGGCAAAAGAAGTGCAGGGCACTTCTTTGGACGTTTTTGGAGCCGTTTTCTCATAGACTCCAATGAAAACAGCTCCAAAAACGGACGTAAAAAACGCAGCGAAAACGCTGCGAAAAACACCGCGAAAAACGTGAGTTGCTCAAAAACCGTCTGAAAATCAGGTGATGTTTTCCCTTGAAAACAGCTCCGTATTTTCAGACGTTTTTGGCTCAGCGTGTGAACATACCCTAACTGTGTTAGAAGGCTAATGGATGATTAGAAAACACTTGAAAACCCTTGTGCAATTATGTTAGCACCGCTGTAAACAGTTTTGCTGTTTAGAGGAGCTATAAAACTGACCTTCCTTTGAGCTAGTTGAGAATCTGGAGCATTACATTTGTGGGTTCGATTAAACTCTCAAAATGGCTAGAAAAAGAGAGCTTTCATGTGAAACTCGACAGTCTATTCTTGTTCTTAGAAATTAAGGCTATTCCATGCGAGAAATTGCCAAGAAACTGAAGATTTCCTACAACGGTGTGAACTACTCCCGTCAGAGGACAGCACAAACAGGCTCTAACCAGAGTAGAAAGAGAAGTGGGAGGCCCCGCTGCACAACTGAGCAACAAGACAAGTACATTAGAGTCTCTAGTTTGAGAAATAGACGCCTCACAGGTCCTCAACTGGCAGCTTCATTAAATAGTACCCGCAAAACGCCAGTATCAATGTCTACAGTGAAGAGGCGACTCCGGGATGCTGGCCTACAGGTCAGAGTGGTAAGGAAAAAGCCATATCTGAGACTGGCTAATAAAAGGAAAAGATTAATATGGGCAAAAGCACACAGACATTGGACAGAGGAAGATTGGAAAAAAGTGTTATGGCCAGACGAATCGAAGTTTGAGGTGTTTGGATCACACAGAAGAACATTTGTGAGACGCAGAACAACTTAAAATATGCTGGAAGAGTGCCTGATGCCATCTGTCAAGCATGGTGGAGGTAATGTGATGGTCTGGGGTTGCTTTGGTGCTGGTAAGGTGGGAGATTTGTACAAGGTAAATAAGGAAGGCTATCACTCCATTTTGCAACGCCATGCCATACCCTGTGGACAGCGCTTGATTGGAGCCAATTTCATCCTACAAAAGGACAATGACCCAAAGCACACCTCCAAATTATGCAAAAAATATTTAGGGAAGAAGCAGGCAGCTGGTATTCTATCTGTAATGGAGTGGCCAGCGCAGTCACCAGATCTCAACCCCATAGAGCTGTTGTGAGAGCAGCTTGACCGTATGGTACGCAAGAAGTGCCCATCAAGCCAATCCAACTTGTGGGAGGGGCTTCTGGAAGCATGGGGTGAAATTTCTCCCGATTACCTCAGGACATTAACAGCTAGAATGCCAAAGGTCTGCAATGCTGTAATTACTGCAAATGGAGCATTCTTTGACGAAAGCAAAGTTTGAAGGAGAAAATTATTATTTCAACTAAAAATCATTATTTCTAACCTTGTCAATGTCTTGACTATATTTTCTAGTCATTTTGTAACACATTTGATAAATATAAGTGTGAGTTTTCATGGAAAACACAAAATTGTCTGGGTGACCCCAAACTTTTGAATGGTAGTGTATATATTAAAAGTTTTTTTAAATAAAACTTTTGCCATTTTCCCCTAAGCACAATGTTGAAAAAAAATTAAAAAAATTAACATAACTTGTCCACAACAGTCTGGCATAAAAGACCAATATAAATTTGGTATCACCGTAATCATATTGGCCTGCAAAATAAAGTTGACATGACGTTTTTACCGCATTGTGAATGCCGTAAAAAAGAAATCCAACAAAGATTGAGAAATCACTGTTTTTTTTCCTATTCCACCCCACAAATAATTTTTTCCCAGTTTCTCACTACATTATAATGAACTTGGTGTGGTGAAATGGCTTTGGGGGGGGGGGACGAAAGTGAAATTCTGAAGAATAGCTGCGGCAGGAAGGTATCCCAAGGTCAGAATCTCCAGCCAGAGCTTTTCCGATGCTCTTGTCGGGGATTTTGGCACTGCAATGCTAATGACATCACTGTCCATATATAGCCTCATCAGGGGCTTCTTAAGGGGCGAATTCCCCAGCCAGAGCATTACTGATGCTCTGACCAGGGACTACGTAAAGCTCTTGACATCACTGTTCATATAAGGTCAAGTAATGTCAAGGGCTTTCCCAGGGTTGAATTCTCCAGCCAGAGCATTGCCAATGCTCTGGCAGGGGATTTCGGCATCACAATTCTCCTGACGTCACTGTCCATATATGGACAGTGACGTCATTGGCTCTTCCAGGGCCAAATTCTTCCCTGAAGAACTTTAGATACTGGACAGGGACTCCGATATTTTAGCTTTCGACATTACTCTCCTTATATGGATTGTGACATTATGGGCTTCTCCAAGGGGCGGAATTCCTGTCCGGAGCATTGTCAATACTCTAGCTAAGGAATCTTGACATCACTGTCCCTATAAGGACAGTGACGTCGAGGGCTTTTTTAGGGCCGTAGTTCGGCTGAAGCGCATCAAACGCTACTCTGGTATTGTAGCTCCTGACATTACTGCCAATATATAGTAGACATTGACATCAGGGGCTTCTCTAGGGCCAGAATCTCCTGCCAGAGCTTGCGAGACTCTGGCTTGGGACACGTTGTGGCAAAAAATCAGCACAGAAATTGATATACCAATTTATGTTGCTGGTTTTCACTGCGGATTTCACCCTTTGAATTTCATAGGGAGAGATCACCGACACCTGTGTGTAAAATATGCGGCGACAAGTCGCAACGGATTTTGTTCCATCGCAAATACGGTATGTGTATCAAATTGAAACCCTGATACCTCAGTATAATATAAGCACTCATGCCTCACAGTAATTCAAATACCTCACTATAATATAAAACACTAGTATCTCAGTATAATATAAACACTAATACCTCACTATAATATAAACACTTAGGCCTCATGCACATGACCGTAGTGGTGTGCACGGCCGTGATTTTCGGCTCGGACGTTCACGGCGAGTTACCCGCGGGCCGCCCGCAAATCGCGGGCCGTGCACATGGCCATGTGCATTCATTTCTATGAGCCTGGACGGCAAAACACGACCATAATAAGGCATGTCCTATCTTTTTGCGGTCCAGGCACCTGGGCAATGCACGGACTGTGGAAACCACGGTTATGTGCATGGGCCCATAGAAATGAATTGCGGCCGCAAAAATATGTTAGTGTGCATGGGGCCTTAGGCTAGGTGCACTGGAATATTACGCACTAGAACAACCCTAAAAATCCAAATGCGCAATGAAACACGTATGTATTTCATTGTTGATTTTGATGCGAAAGTTAGCCACGGATATTTATTCCTTGCATTTCAATTAATGAAATCCGCGTTGAAATTCCACTGCATTTCTGAAGCAGATAAGGCTAACTGCAATTTTAATAATACGCAGCATGCCTACAATATGCAGCAGATTTGTTTTGCTTTGAGTCAATGGGGTTTGTTAAAACTATTCATTGACATTGTACTGTACTTTGTTATGGAATTTTGATGTTAATTCCGCAAGAAATAGGCGATGTGTGAATTCACCCTAATACCTCACTATAAAGGTAAATTCACATTCACAAGATTTGTTGAAGAAATTTTTGCAACTGTCCCATTCATATGAATGAGGCTTGCAGAAAAACATGTATTGCTGCAGAAAGAATCCTATTTTTAGTTGTAGAAAGTTCTGCAGCAAATTTGCTGCTCAGGGTACCCACAGAGAATTGGTGCATATTTTTCCACAGCAAATACATAGCGAATCCGCAGAAAAATCCGCGCTTATTATGTTTCGTGTTCTACTTTCAAAAGGGTGAAATCCACTGTGATTAGCCACTAAAAAATTAGCATGCTGCGGATATGAAAATCTGCAGCATGCTTTGATATCCGTGCAGAAAATGTTCCGCAGAATGTACATGAAATTTGTACAATTCTCATCCACATGGCTGGGACTGTAATCCGTTGCACAGAAAAATAGACATAATTTCCGCCCCATGTGAAGGGGCCTTAAATAGACACTATTACCTCACAATAATATAAATTTAAATACCTAACTATAATATAAGTGTCGATTTCTAACGTTAATCTGTTTTCCTAGTCCTAACAGCAGCACAATAATGGGGTATTTCTGCCCCTTTGTACTAGTAGGACAGATGGAGTTTTTAATTTAATCAAATCAAACACCAATTAGCTAGAGCCCCCCCTACATAAGGACATGTAGCCCCTCCTACGATGTGTTTATTATAAATTAGTAGCCTTAATTAGGACAGGAAGCTTGTGTTGCTGTTAGGACTAAGGGAAAACAGATTACACTTCCCTTATGTCCTACAGCAGCACAATAATGGGGATTCAGCAAGAAGTAACCCCATATGGAGGGTCCACTTAACTGGTGGAACACAAAATTTATCGCTCCAAAGCCGTTTCCTCAGAGAACCAAAAATTCAGCCTATAATGGTTGATAAATATGAAGTGTGGGTTCCAAGCTGCACAGAAAATCTGATCCAGCGGGATCACACTTTATTCAGCCCAGGAGGTGCACACTGCTCTAGTGGGGTAGGTTCTAGCAAAATGAGGTGGATTAGAGATCTAACAATGTAAGCCAGACTACTGGCCTCTACACTTCATCTACCCAGGGTAGGTTTGGTGGATTTTAAGTCTTTGTTTCTTTCAGGAAACAACAAATTCTCAACCTTCCTAATCTCTTACTCCAAGCCAAATAAATCTCAAGACAGCAGCACAGGACTAGGAACGGATATTATGTCCCTCATGAGAGGAAGACACGTGGCAGAACACTGGAAGGGAGCTGACCTAATTTTAGGTTACAAATGAGGGAACTTAGCAAGACCATGTCATGGAGGAATCTGATGTATGGATCCACTGATAACAAGGCTTGAAGCTCCCCTATACTCTTGACAGATGTTATGGTTAGGGGCGAATACACCACAAATTCGCAAATCAGCTGTACAGGAGCCCAGTACATTGCATGTAAGGGACTGAGAGAGTGGCTCAAAGTTCCTGGTGCACCGTTGGAGAGACACAACGTAGCGTGCCATGGTAAACTATTGGAGAGCATGGGGCCCCACACACCCCCCCCTACAAAGGGGCTATCCACCACCTGTGTCCGCCCTTGATTATGATTATTTCCAAGAGGAAATAACCTTTTATGATAGGTAATTACATGGGACCTCTACCAGTGGTTCAGAGGTAGGTGAGCATAAACCTCTTAGGACTAAAGCAAAGTCTCATTTTGCCATAGGCCTGAAGATTGTAGATCTCATTCTATCAGACCATTTCAGGAACCTTTTAACCAAGGGCTATTGTGACAAGGATCTTACCCAAAAAGCAGACCTGGACTGATTTTGGATCTTTCAGGTCGATAGAATCAGTCCTTTTCCGAATCCTACCTGCTGTAAGAGTAGGATGTTGTTAATCCGCGGGTTGGAACTATCCACTCCTTGAGTGGAATACGAAGCTGAAAAAATCCATTTGACCCTTGTGTATGCCTCATGGTAGATCCAGACCAGGACTTTGTGAAGATCTTCATAAATTTGTTGGAGAGCCCTTTAGATTATAGGCTGTCAGGTTGGGACTCTTCAGGTCCTGGCATAGTTTAAGTGCTCTGAGACACCAAGTTCTGCACTGGGGGAAGTCTCCAGTAACACCCTCGATTCATCTGAATGAGTTGGGAATACCATGACCTCTGTGGTCAGAATGGTATGATGGCTTTACCATGGCCTAGTCTTGCCTGGTTTTCATCAATACCCATCAAGGAAACCGGAGGGAAAATGTAGGCCAGCCTGATCTTCCTAGGGATGGACAGTGCACCCACTGCTGAGGGATTGTCACCTTGATAAAAAGAGAAAAATGTTTCCACCTTGTCGCTGAACCTGTTCGCCGTGAGATCGATCTCTGGCACCACATCCTGGTGATCTTTTTGAAGAACTCTAGATTCAGAGACATTGCTCCCTAGACTGTTAGACTTTGGCTCAGTCTGTCAGCAATAATGTTGAGGGTGCCTTGAATATGTACAGCAGACAGTTGGATAGGTTCAGCTCTGTCCATATCAAGATCTTTCCCACTTCCCGGAAAAGGGGTTATGATCGGGTGCCACCCTGCCTGATGTTATGATGACCGACTTTACATGGACTGCTTTCCCCTGGATTGCAGAGTATATAATATGGCTTTGAGTTCCTTTAGGATCAAGGACATAGAGCTCTAGAGGTAACTCCTTGAGGCCTGGACTGCATACCACTCCAGGTGTACTTTCAACCTAGTTGAAATGCATCTGTAGTCAACATTCTGTATCAAGGACCGCCTGTCCCTGAGATGTTTCCACATCTGACAGATTCATGAGTTTGAAAGGACAGGGTGCACCTGTTGTTCAACCACACCGGGTTGCATCACCTTAGGTTCTGGATCGCTCTTTGGAGGGGTTGCAAGTACCCTAAGGCCCAAAGAATTGCCTCTGCAGCTGCTGACATGAACATAAGACCCTCTGCTGCCAAGATTCTTTCCCGCCAGGCAGGAGGGAGATTATCTCTCCTGGGAATTTATGACAAAGCCTAAGAACCTCTTTTTTCTTGATGGAACAATGTCTGACTTTCCCAATTTATTATCCAACATCGTTGGAGTTACTGGACAGTAGTTTGAAGTTGGTGCATCAGATAATCATCCAGGTATGCAACCACAGATATCCCCTGTGTTCTTACAAGCAGCTAAAGCGGTCACCACCTTAGAAAAGGTGTGAGGAGCCAAAGAGATCCTGAACAGAAGAGCTGTGAATTGCAGGGTACTTGACACTGCCTATTATCTAAACAGCTGTTCTTAGATATTTTCTGAGAGGCAGAAAAATGGGAATGTGAAGGTATGCATCCTTCAAGACCAGGGAGGCCATGAAATCCTTTTCATGGATCTGATTGTCTCCTATTTGAATGTCTCCTATCTGAATTAGAATCTTCCTTTCTACGAATTGTAAAAAGGAGACATCCAGGATGACATGATGTAAAGGAGCAGTATGAGAAATCTTACCGGAGGAAGCAAATTAAAATCTATTGAATAGCCGAACAGTATGATCTTGAACTCTAGGAAAGGTTATACTGTGCCAGCTTTAGCAGACAGTTGTAGGCGCCCCATACAAGAAGGGATCTTATGTCAGAGTTTGGGCTTTCTGGTGGAATCTGAATCGCCGCCTCCAACGGGAACTGCGACCTTAACCCAAAGCCCTAGACTGCTCGGTCATCCTGATTGACTTTGCTAAGGGCTATGGAGTCTCTTAATCCCCTTCTATGGAACCTTGGTCTGTTTCAGTATTGACTTCTGTGATTTCAAGAGAAAGTTTTTCCACGTTTGAAGGGTCTATGTCTACCTCAAATTACTGTGGTAATGATTATTCCTTCTTGTCAGAGAAGCTCTCCATAATTTTAATGAGCTCGGCCCCAAAGAGTCTAATTGACTCATACTCTAAACCACAGAGGTTGTATTTGGAAACCTTAACTGTGAATCATAGTTTAAGCCAGAGAAAATGTCTACCAGTGGTAGATAGGGTCATAGTCTTGTCTGACAACCTTACCTCTCATGGGCCACCTGTAACTCTGGCATCTATATCAACTTGGATCTGAAGAAGCCATTTTCGGTGAGCCTTGGAGATTTCCAGAAGTCAATTGAACCAGGGATTCCTAGCCAGTCTCTATGCTGACACCCGCCTGGCCCACAGCCTTACAAATCTGTGATCAGGCACATTTAGCTTAGCTGTAGGAAACACTGAACACTCAGGGCGCGTGGAAAGTCCCAAGGGACGCTGACTCAGGCTTCCTAGATGGAGGAAAAAGGTTAAGGTGCATTGCTGCAACAAACCGCTAAAACATTAATAGCGGGCTGCAGCAGAAGATTTCAGATTGCATAGGGTTAAAACACCCTTTGTACACCTCCCAGGAAGTCCAGCATAACAAATAAAAACAGTAACACAATGCAAAGCAAACAAGCAGTGCAAACCATGTGGTGCGGTTTTTCGGACGGAAGGTGCTGCGAGTTCCAGGTCAGATACGCTGCGCCGTTTTTACCCAGTTTTACTAGTATACAGGGGCAGAAATACCCCACTATTGTGCTGCTGTAGGATGTAAGGGAAACAATAATTTAAACACTAATACCTACCCATGCTATAAACACTGATACCTCACTATTATATAAACACTAATACCTCACTATTATATAAACACTATTACTGCACTATAATATAAATACAGTACTAATACCTAACTGAAACTGTAATATAAAGACTGTTATCTAACTATTAGGCCCGCTTCACAACTGCGTTGGCGTTTCCATTGTTCTGCTCCGTCAGAGGAGGAGAACAACGAAAATACTGGAAGCGCCAACTCTGTTGTACCATGGACACCATCGGCGCCCTACGGAACCTATTGACTTTAATGGGTTCCGTCTGAGTTCTGTCTGGGTTTCTGGTATTTTCGGCCAGATCTGTGACGGAGGCCCCTAATAGAGCCCGCAACGCAGATGTGAACTAATATAAACACTAGTACCTCACTATAATATAAACACTAATACCTCACTGTAATATAAACTCTATTGCCTCACTATAATATAAACAATGATACCTCACTATAAGAGTATGTCTACATGAGTCTTTTTTTGGTATAATTTTTTACACGATTTCGGTAATCACAGGAAAACTGCGTCTTTTTTAGGAAAAAAAGCTGTGTCTTTACTGTGATTATTGCGATTGCTGCAAAAACTGCCATAAAAAAACTACCCATGTAAATGTACTCTAATGTAAACACTATTACCTCACTAATACCACTATAAATCATGAGCACACAGGGTAGGTCATTTACAGTTACTCATTTCCCAGAATAACTAGCATTAAGGGTAGTATAGAACAGACGTTCAAGTAACACACAGCTAGTATAGTGTTAGCAGCTTTGATCCAGGGTTTATAACTGATCGCTATTTTGCGGGGTCAAGAAGGAATTTTCACCCTGTGATATTAATTGGCCACTCGTGTCCAGGGTTTTTGCCTTTTTCTGGATCAACAGCTTTAGGTATAGGGATGTCATTCACACTAAAAAATAATATATAATAAAAGAGATACAAATAATAAAATAAATTTTATGTAATCTCACAATTCTCTTGTGTCTTTATTTCTCAGCATATGGTGGAGTTTAGTATCTAGCAGAACTTTTAGGCAAAGTCCAGACATGTGTTACATGCAGATTTTTCAGTGGATTTACAGCGTATTTAACTCTTTGCATTGCAAATGGTAAATTCCGAAGTGAAAATACACTGCATTTCCGCAACTTAACAGGCATTCTGCAGATTTGAAATTATGCAGCATCTGCGCTCCAAAAGCCAAATGGTGCTCCCTCCCTTCTGAACCTTACAGTGTGCCCAAACAGCAGTTTACATTCACATATATGGCATCACCATACCCAGGAGAACCCGCTTAACAGTTTGAGGTATTTGTATTCAGTGACACGTACTGGGCACAACATATTGTGCACTAAAATGGTATATACCTGTGGAAAATTAAGATTTCACTTTGCACCATCCACTGAACATTAATTTCTATTAAAAATAAAAAAAAACCTGTGGGGTCAAAATGCTCTCTACACCCCTTAAAAAATGCCTTGCGGGTACAGTTTCCAAAACGGGGGTCACCACTTGGGGTTTGTTTTTACTATTTGACCCCAGAGCCCTGCCATTGTGGGTCAATGCTGCGAAAATCACTAATATAGGCCTCACATGCGCATTTGCTTTTTCACTCCTAAGCCCTGACATATGTCCAGACAAATGATAAATGCCTTGAGGGGTGTAGTTTAAAAAATGGGTTCACTTCTCAGGGTTTTGCACTCTACTCTGGTACCTAAATGAGCTCTGCAAATGTGACATGGCGCCTGTACACCAGTCCAGCAAAATCTGTGCTCTAAATGCCAAATGGCGCTCCTTCCATTAAGAGCTCTGCCATGTGCCCAAACAACAGTTTAAGGCCACACATGGCGTATTGCCGTACTCGGGAGAAATTAAATAACAAATTGTGTGTTATTTTTTCTCTTATTACCCCGTGTGAAAATAAAAAATTGGGAGATAAACTATATATTTTTAGAAAAAAAAATGCTCACTACACCCCTAGATGAATACCCTGAGCGGTATAGTTTCTAAAATGGAGTCACCTCTCAGGGGTTTCTACTGTACTGGTACCTCAGGGGCTCTGTAAATGCGACATGGCGCCCAAAAACCAATCAAACAAAACCTGCATGCTAAGTAGCACTCCTGCCATTCTGAGCCCTTCCGTGTGTCCAAACAGCAGTTTATGACCACATATGGGGTATTGCCGTACTCGGGAGAAATTGCTCTTTCAATTGTTAGGTGCTTTTTCTCCTTTATTCTTTGTGAAAATGAAAAACAATCAACATTTTAGTGGAAAGAATGTAGATTTTAATTTTCACTGCCTAATTCCAATAAATTCAGCAAAAAAACTGTGGGGTCTAAATGCTCAGTGTACCACTAAATAAACTCCATGAGAGGTGTACTTTCCCAAATGGGGTCACTTTTTTGGGGTTTGCACTGTTTTGGCCCGTCAGGGGCTTTGCAAATGTGACATGGTGCCGCAAACCATTCCAGCAAAACATGAGCTCCAAAAGTCAAATGGCGCTCCTTCCTTTCTAAGCCATGCAGTGTGTCTAAACAGCAGTATATTACCACATATGGGGTATTTCTGTTTTCAGAAGAGTTTGTTTTACAAATGTTTTTTGGTGCTTTTTCTCCTTTATCTATTGTGAAAATGAAAAAATATGAGCTAAAACTACATTTTATTAGAAAAATTTAGATTTTCAATTTCACGGCATAATTCCAATAAATTCTGCAAAAAACTTGTGGGGTCAAAATTCTAACTATACCCCTAGAAATATTCCTTGAGGGGTGTTCAAGACCTCCTCAAACCTGACATGGTGCCTAAAATATATTCTAAAAAAGGAGGCCCCAAAATCCACTAGGTGCTTCTTTGCTTCTGATGCCCGTGTTTCAGTCCATTAGGACACTAGGACCACATGTGGGATATGTATAAAAACTGCAGAATCTGGGCAATAAATATTGAGTTGCGTTTCTCTGGTAAAACTTCCTGTGTTAAAGATTTTTTTTTATTACCAATGTATTTTGGCAAAAAAAAATTACAATTGTCAATTTCCACTCTACTTTGCTTTAATTCCTGCGAAAAGACTAAAGGGTTAAGAAACATTCTGAATGATGTTTTGAATACTTTAAGGGGTCTAGTTCTTAAAATGGGGTGATTTATGGGGATTTTATAATATATAAGGCCACAACGCCACTTCAGAACTGAAATGGTCTCTGAAAAAATAGCCTTTTGAAATTTTCTTGAAAATGTGAGAAATTGCTGCTAAAGTTAGAAGCCTTGTAACATCCTAGAAAAATAAAAGGACTTTTAAAAAACAAAGCCAACATAATGTAGACATATGGGAACTGTTAACTTGTAACTATTTTGTGTGGTATTACGATCTATCTTGCAAGCAGATACATTTAAATTTAGAAAAATGCTAGTTTTTGCAAATTTTCTCTGAATCTTGGTGTTTTTCACAAATAAATACTGAATATATCGACCAAATTTTACCACTAACATAAAGTACAATATGTCATGAGAAAACAATCTCAGAATCGCTTAGATACGTCAAAGAATTCCAAAGTTATTACCACATGTGACACATGTCAGATTTTAAAAAATTGTTTGTGTCCTTAAGGCTAAAACTGTCCTTAAGTGGTTAAGAGAGTGGCGAGGGGAGTGACCAAGTAATGCAAAATTTGCATACACATATTTATTATCGCTATATACTCTAAACACATAACTAGAGATGAGCGAACCGGGACAAACGAACCCGGTTTCGGTCGGAACATCCGGAAAAGTTCGGTTCGCAGCGAATCCGAACTTCACCGGGTTCGGCCGAGCCCGTTTTGACCGAACCCGGTCAAAAACATTATACAAATCGGCAGCCACTTATCTCTATCAATCACTGATAGAGAAAAGAGGCTGCTGATTAAAAATAAAATAAAAAGCATTTCATACGTACCCGGTCGTTGTCTTGGTGACGAGTCCCTCTTCTTCCTCCAGTCCGACCTTCTTTTCTGACGCGGCAGCCTGTGATTGGCTGCAGAGGCCTCTGTAGCCTGTGATTGGCTGCAGAGGCCTCTGTAGCCTGTGATTGGCTGCAGAGGCCTCTGCAGCCTGTGATTGGCTGCAGCGCTCACATGGGCTGTATCGTCATCCAGGAAGGTCGGGCCGGATGTCGAGAGGGACGCGTCACCAAGGCAACGGCCAGGAGACCGGACTGGAGGAAGCAGAATGTTCTCGGTAAGTATGAACGTCTTTTTTTTTACAGGTTACTCTATATTGTAATCGGTAGTCACTGTCCAGGGTGCTGAAACAGTTACTGCCGATCAGTTAACTCTTTCAGCACCCTGGACAGTGACTATTTACTGACGTCGCCTAGCAACGCTGCCGTAATGACGGGTGCACACATGTAGCCACCCGTCATTACGGGTAATATATTTTATAATGGGAGCACGGCTCGGAAAAATGACCAGCTGCCCGTGGCCGGCCGTGCCCGGCCGTGCTCATCTCCTTAAATACTCTGTGCTGCCTTAAACTCTGTGGACAGGTCAGGATCCTGTTTCTTTTAAATGCTGCTGGGGAAAGCGCTCGATTCACTATATAAGGCTGCGGTACAGTGCAGCATTTAAAAGAAACAGGATCCTGACCTGTCCATAGATTTTAAGGCAGCACAGAGTATTTCAGGAGATGAGCTTGCAGATTTAGTGCTGCTATGAACTCTGCTCTTACCATTACGTAGCTCAGTTGTACCTCTCCTCCACTCCTGTCCTCAATAACACCTTCACATGATTGGCAAGTCACCACGTAATGGTAAGAGCAGAGTTCACAGCAGCACAGAGTATTTCAGTAGATGAGCGTGCGTATCTTGTGCGGGGTGGTGACTTGCCAATCATGTGAAGGTGTAATTGAGGACAGGAGTGGAGGAGAGGTACAACTGAGCTACGTAATGGTAAGAGCAGAGTTTACAGCTGCACGAAATCTGCACGCTCTTCTCCTGAAATACTCTGTGCTGCTGTGACACACATAAACAGACAAACACACACACACACACATACACATATACACGAACTCACACATATACAAACAAAAACACACATATCCAAACACACACACACACACACACACACACACATACACAAACACATATACACAGTTATACACAAACACAACAAGATATACACACACACACACACACACACACACACACACACACACAAAAAGACAAACACACACACATATACACACACATATACACGAACTAACACATATACACAAACACATATACAAACAAAAACACACATACCCAAACACACCCATATACACAAACACACACATATACACAAACACATGTACACAAACAGACCCATGTATACACAAACACACACATATACACACAAACACACACACACACAAACATATACACAAACACATATACACAAACACACCCATATATACACAAACACACACACACATAAACACACACACACACACACCCATATACACACATATACACAAACACACATATACAAAAACACACACACACACACAAACATCTACACACACACACACACACAGTTCACAGCAGCACAAAGTATTTCAGGAGATGAGCGTGCGGATCTTGTGCGTTGTGGTGACTTGCTAATCATGTGAAGGTGTTATTGAGGACAGGAGTGGAGGAGAGGTACAACTGAGCTACGTAATGGTAAGAGCAGAGTTTAAAGCAGCACGAAATCTGCACGCTCTTCTCCTGAAATACTCTGTGCTGCTGTGAACTCTGCTCTTACCATTACGTAGCTCAGTCTGTTACCTCTCCTCCACTCCTGTCCTCAATAACACCTTCACATGATTAGCAAGTCACCACAACGCACAAGATCCGCACGCTCATCTCCTGAAATACTTTGTGCTGCTGTGAACTGTGTGTGTGTGTGTGTGTGTGTGTAGATGTTTGTGTGTGTGTGTGTTTTTGTGTATGTGTTTTTGTGTATATGTGTGTATATGGGTGTGTGTGTGTGTGTGTTTATGTGTGTGTGTGTTTGTGTATATATGGGTGTGTTTGTGTATATGTGTTTGTGTATATGTTTGTGTGTGTGTGTTTGTGTGTATATGTGTGTGTTTGTGTATACATGGGTCTGTTTGTGTACATGTGTTTGTGTATATGTGTGTGTTTGTGTATATGGGTGTGTTTGGGTATGTGTGTTTTTGTTTGTATATGTGTTTGTATATATGTGTTAGTTCGTGTATATGTGTGTGTGTATATGTGTGTGTGTTTGTCTTTTTGTGTGTGTGTGTTTGTGTATATCTTGTTGTGTTTGTGTATAACTGTGTATATGTGTTTGTGTATGTGTGTGTGTGTGTTTGGATATGTGTGTTTTTGTTTGTATATGTGTGAGTTCGTGTATATGTGTGTGTGTGTGTGTGTGTGTGTGTTTGTCTGTTTATGTGTGTGTGTGTGTGTATATCTTTTTGTGTTTGTGTATATATGTGTGTGTTTGTGTATGGTTTGTTTGTTGGTGTGTGCGTGTATATATGTTTGTAGTTGAGTAGAAGTATTGTTATTGTTCACATTGATAACTGTTTTTTTATGTTGTTGCAGATTTTGATGTACCGATTGGACTACATCTTCGATTTGTTGGACTACTGCGTAGATCTAAGTTTTTTCAAATTTTAATAAAATGGTTAACGAGGGTTTTGTTGGGGATTTCTTATTTCAATAAAAAAGAATTGTCTTTGTGTTTTTTTTTAAACTTTATTAGTGCCTAGATAATGGCAGTTGGCTGATTGACAGCGTCCATTATTAAGGCGGTACTTAGTGTTAGCCGGTGCAGAGGCTAGCACTAACCACCCATTATTACCCCGGTACCCACCACCACCAGGGGTGCCGGGAAGAGCTTGGTACGATCCAGTACCCGACCATCTGTTGTGATGGTCGGGTACTGGGGCGGCCGTAGGCTGGTATTACGAGCCTGGGAAGGGCCAAAAACAGTGGACCTTCTCACCCTTGTAATGCTAGGCTGCTGCTGCTGTGTTGTATCGGGCTGGTTATAAAAATGGGAGGGACCCCCACGTCGTTTTTTTTTTTTAATTTAACAAATTTAACAATAGACGGGTCCCCCACATTTTTAATAACCAGCCATATACAAGGCCGCAGCAGTCTGTCATTACATGGGTGGGAAGGGCCACTGTTTTTGGCCCTTCCCAGCCTCATAATACCAGCCTGCGGCCGCCCCAGGGCCCGACCATCACAACAGATGGTCGGGTACTGGATCGTACCTGGCTCTTTCCGGCACCCCTTGTGGTGGTGGGTACCGGGGTAATAATGGTGGTTAGTGTTAGCCTCTGCACCGGCTAACACTAAGCCTCGCCTTAGTAATGGATGTTGTCACTCAGACAGCGGCCATTACTAAAGTGGTAGTAATAAAATTTGAAAAGAAAAGACAAAGATATAGATAAAATATTTTATTGAAATAAAGCACCCCCAACACAACCCTCATTAACCATTTTATTGTAGAAAAAAAAAAACGTCATCTAAGTAGTCCTCGAAACCGACGTAGTCCAAACACCAAACCTGTAAAAAAATAAATAAAAAAAAAATGAAATAAAACATGTCGTAGGCTTAGATTCAGTTTAATGTGTGATACTGACTGTTATACCATGTATAGAAGCCTGCCGCGAATTTGACTTAGATAGAGGGCGCCAGCAGACAGTATCATTCATGGCCATAAAGACATATATACAAACAAACATACATGCAAACATACATATATACAAACATACATACATGCATATATACAAGCTGCACATATATAAATGCAAATATACATACATGCAAACATACACACATATATACATACATACATGCAAACTATCATACATACATACATGCATGCATACACACATGAAAACATACATACATACAAACAAACATGCAAAGATACATACATACATATATACAAGCATTCACAAATATACATGCAAACATAAATACATGCAAACATAATTACATACATGCACATATATACATACATACATGCCAACATACATACATGCCAACATACATACATGCAAACATACACACAAACATACATACACACAAACATACATACATGCAAACATACATACATACATACATGTAAATATATACATGCAAATATGCATACAAACATGCACATATATACATACATGCCAACATACATGCAGACATACATGCACATATATACATACATACATGACAACATACATACATGCCAATATACATACATACATGCAAACATACATACATGCAAACATACATGCACATATACACATACATACATGGCAACATACATACAAGACAACATACATACATACATACATACATACATACATACATACATACAAACATACATACATAAATAAACTCACCTAAGACGTTCCCACGAAGATTTGAACGGTCCCGTCACTTTTCTTCTTACTGCTCATGTAGTGTAGTGTAGTGTAGTGTAGAGTGCGCTGCAGCCTGTGATTGGCTGCAGAGGTGGTCACGTGGGATGAAGCGTCATCCCTGGAGGCTGGCCTTCTGACGTCATCCTGACGTGCGTGACCGCCACTACAGCCTGTGATTGGCTGCAGCGGCGACATGGATGAATTGTCATCGCTGGAGGCCGGACAGGAGGAAAGTAAGTATGAACGTATTATATAATTTTTTTTATTACATTAAAATTGTATTTTCCGCGCGCCGAGCATGTACTGTCAAGGTTGCTGAAAGAGTTAGTGCAGCCCATTAACTCTATCAGCACCCTGGACAGTAACATGCTCGGCGCACGGAAATTACAGGTTCGGTCCGAACTTGTTCGGTCCGAATCGAACTTTTTCGGGAAATTCGGCGAACTAGCCGAACCGAACTTTTGATAAGTTCGCTCATCTCTACACATAACCTTGCTATATACTATACACACATATACATAATACTACTACAGTGTATACTATACACATCAAATTTTACCGCTATATACAGAAAAACACAGTTTAAATGCTGACGTTTTACAAAGAACACTGCAAAACCACAATAAATTAATATAACCTTTGAGTTTTATACAAACACAAGAATCCTACTATGTCCACATGCACTCATTAACACACAGACACACAATGTGTGTATATACAAGATATATATATATATATATATATATATATATATAAAACTAAATCCAATACACAGGACAGCACTCCAAGATCAGTGTAAGAAAAGGATCTTTAATCACCACATGCAACGTTTCAGCCCAACTCCATGGGGCCTTTCTCAAGCAGATTGCTTATTGCTTGAGAAAGGCCCCATGGAGTTGGGCTGAAACGTTGCATGTGGTGACTAAAGATCCTTTTCTTACACTGATCTTGGAGTGCTGTCCTGTGTATTGGATTCCGTTGTTTATGTGAGACACTGGTCGTGTGTCTGAGCAGGTACTTGTGCACCCTATACTGGAAGAAACGGTGCTGCTTTTGTTCTGCTTTTTTCCATTATATATATATATATATATATATATATATATATATATATATATATATATATATATATAAACTCACACACACAAATTTACACATACTCTATTTACACACATATATACACCTTTCTATCATTGTCAGCAATAACTTGTTCTGCAATATGTGCTACAGTAGCTTTTCTGTGGGATTGGACCAGACAGGCTAGCCTTCTACCCCAGGTGCATCAATGAGCCTTGGACGCAGATGACCCTTTCACCGGTTCACTAGTTTTCCTTCCTTGGACCACTTTAGTAGGTAGTATAGTAACCACAGCATACACCCCACAACACCCACAAGACTTGCCATTTTGGAGATGCTCTGATCAAGTCGTCTAGCCATCACAGTTTGGCCCTTGTCAAAGTTGCTCAAATCCTTGCACATGCCCATTTTTCCTTCTTATAACACATTAATTCCTAATAAATCCCAGCCCTTGACAACTGCCATTGTAATGAGGTAATCAATGTTTTTTTAACAATTGCTCTTTAAGGCTATGTTCACACGGGGTATTTTGCCGAGTTTTTTGACGCGGAAACCACGTCGCAAAACTCGGCAAAAATGGCCCGAGAACGCCTCCCATTGATTTCAATGGGAGGTGTCGGCGTCTTTTTCCGGCGAGCAGTAAAACTGCCTCGCGGGAAAAAGAAGCGACATGCCCTATCTTCGGGCGCTTCCGCCTCTGACCTCCCATTGACTTCAATGGGAGGCAGGAGAAAGTGTATTTCTCGCTGTTTTATGCCCGCGCGCTCAATGGCCGCGGGCGAAAAACGGCGCGATAATCGCCGCGAAAATCGGCGTGCAGGGAGAGGAATATCTGCCTCAAAGTTCCAAACGGAATTTTGAGGCAGGTATTCCTCCCCCAAAATACTCCGTGTGAACATAGCCTAAGGGTATATTCACACGATTAACAAAATACGTCTGAAAATACGGAGCTGTTTTCAAGGGAAAACAGCTCCTGATTTTCAGTAGTTTTTTGTGCCACTCGCGATTTTCGCTGCGTTTTTCACTGCGTTTTTTTGGCCGTTTTTGGAGCTTTTTTCAGTAGAATCTATGGAAAACGGCTCCAAAAACATCCCAAGAAGTGTCTTGCACTTCTTTATCACGGACGTTTTTTTACGCGTCAAAAAACGCAGCGAAAAACGCTCCTTCCGATTTCTCGGCCGTTTTTTGGGCATTTAAAGCCCGAAAAACGGCGGAAAATAGGCCATGTGAACATACCCTAATATTGCCTCTCTGCTATGGCTAATAGAGTAGTGTCCGCTATTACCACCATATGCCATAATAGAGAATATGGAAAGGGTTGTCTTGATGTCATAACCCCTTAGTCTTAGGACAAAGTTTACTATATATACATACGTATATGTACGTATATATACATACATATGTATATATACATTACAGATATTAATGTTTAAATAGATAGAGTGAGGTGTCTTAAAGGGGTTTTCCACTAAGAACATTTATCAACTATCTACAAGAAAGGTGATAAATTAATGAACGCTGGGGAGCTTTCCTTGGGACCTCCGTTCTAGTGGTTGTTGGGAGTCCAAGTCGTCATGCACCCAGCTATCATACATTTATCAACTGTCCTGTGGATAGTGGGTAAAACCCCTTTATTAACCCCTTAATGCATCAGGATGTGCCCACATGTCCTGGTGCAAGGTTTGAAATATAGAGCGGGCTCACGCACTGAGCCCACTCCATATGCTGCGGGTGTCAGCTGTGTATTACAGCTGACATTCTGCACTAGTGGCCAGGAACAGAGATCACTCTGATCCTTGCCATTTATTAACTTAGATGCCACGGTCAATAGCAACCATGGCATCTAAGCAGTTAGAAAGAAGGGAAGGGCCCCCTCAGATGGCCCATCACCCCCCCCATGATGCGTTCGCGGGGTGCCGATGGTTGTCATGGCAGTCCAAAAGCTTTATAAAGGCCCCCAGGTCTGCATTCTTTCTGCCTTTGCCTCTTAACGGTAACCTGTAAAAATGACAATGCATTGCGATACATAAGCAATCTGACAATTGCTGTTTCAAATTCCCTAAGGGGACTAATGAAAAAAAAAGTAAATCAAGTTTTTGTACCAAAAAAAATAAAATATTAAAAGTAAAAAAAAAAGAAAACCTTTTCTTATTTTTTCCCTAAAGTAATGTTAAAAAAAAAATGTCAAAAATAACATAACTGGTATTACCGTAAAAGTCAGAACTATCACAATATGTTATTTAATCTGCTCGGTGAACGCCGTAAAAAAATAAATAATTTCAATCGTCCAAATTGCTGTATTTTGGTCACCTTAGCTCCCCAAATAAATGTATTGAAAAGTGATCAAAAAGTCGCATGTACCCCAAAATGGTACCAATAAAAACTACGGCTCACCCTGAAAAAAAAAAAAAGCGACACAATTTATTTTTTAACAGTTTTTTATTTATAAAAGTGGTAAAACATGAAAAAAATATAACTTTGATATCGCAATAATCATATAAACCCATAGAATAATGTGAACATGTAGTTTTTACCGCATAATGAACGCCGTAAAAAAAGAAACCCCAAAAAATGGCGCAATTGCTGTTTTTGCCCATTTCACCCCACAATAATTATTTGGGCAGTTTCCAAGTACATTATATGATACATTAAATGGTGCTATAAAAAAAAACAACTTGTCCCGCAAAAATCAAGCCCTCATACGGCTATGTCGATGAAAAAATAAAACAATTATGGCTTTTGGAAGATGGGGAGTGAAAAACTAAAACAAAAAATAGCTTGGACTTAAAGGAGTTAATGGCAGGAGCTCTGTATTTCATTCTGCAATGTTTCTGTTCATAAAATAGGATAGTGTGAATGAAATTTTTATTGTAGTATACATTTTAGGAATGTAAACCGACATTACAGTAGCTCCTCCCCATCCTCAGCCTTAAAATAGAAATATAATCAGTAAAATGCCAGATAACCTAATCATAAGCATTTTTCATTTTCTTATATGAACTCCTCTGTACCAAATGGAATGGAATAAAACAAAATTCATTGCAGAGTTTAAATAGTGAAGGCCAAAACAATTAGGCTGGGTTCACACACACTATTTATGGACGTAATTCAGGCGTTTTAGCCCCGAATTACGCCCGAAAATGTGGCTCATAAGCGTTGGCAAACATCTGCCCATTCATTAGAATGGGTCTTACGATGTTCTGTGCCGACGGTAATTTTTTTTACGCGCTGCTTTTAAAAGGCGGCGCTTAAAAAAGACGCCTGCGTTAAAGAAGTGCCTGCCACTTCTTCAGACGTAATTGGAGCCGTTTTACATGGACTCCATGGAAAATCAGCTCCAATTACGTCCGTAATGGACGCAGCAAAAAGCGCCTGCACATGTTATTACGGCTGAAATGACGGTGCTGTTTTCTCTTGAAAACAGTACCGTAATTTTAGCCGTAACGGACGCTGCCGTGTACACATACCCTTAAATCAATTGAACTGATGACACCATAATCTTACAGTTAGGGCTTATTCACACGAATGTGGGGAAACTCACACATGAAAAATGGCCGTTTTTCACCCGTGTGGAACCCGTTTTAAAGGATCCCCATAGACTTGAGTCTATGGAGGGATTCGTGAAAACAGAAGAAAATAGGACATGTTCTATTCTTCCACGGACCCTTCACACAGTCCATTGAAACAACAGCCGTGTGAACGGCTCCATTGAAATACATGCATGCATTGTGACGGTCGTTGTTTTAACTGCCGTCACACGGACGTATTCAACGTTCGTGTGAGTAAGCCCTTCAAATTTGAAGAACTTCTTTTCATGATGATGAAATAACATACACTTTACAGCTATACAGTGTACATGTGACACTACACAACAATTGTTGCATCAATATAAAAGAGATATCCGTTCACTTAATTGATTGAAATTGTATCACTGCCTATATGAACGATTAAAATAGAATTTTATTGTAGAAAAAACATACTAAAATAGGGCTAAATAGCCAAAATTACTAATAGAGACGTAAGCACAGTTGACCAGCACAGGAGGGGGGCAAATGAGGGTACTGAGTGGAAGTACCACACACTGCTAAACGGTAAATCCCCCTAGCTGTGTTATAGAATAAACACCTGGTCAATCCGTGCCAATAAACGTGTCCCTACGTGTTTCCGCACCGCTAGTGTTCAGGGTGATTCATCAGGGGTACACTGATGTAATTTCAACACATCTATATATATGGCCGGAAGACACCTATTGCGTGTCTTATAACATTCACCCGGCTCGTGTACGACACTGGTCAGCTGGTCGAACACGAGCCGAGTGAGATGCTGGACTTAAGTAGTGCTGGCCACTCCCTCCCAGGGATGACGCAGCGGCCGGGCAGCCAATCCGCCACAAGCCGCGCCGTGACGCGGCCGAGCCGTGACGCGTCCCGAGCCGGGCCGGCCCCCAGACGCACGCTGACACCGCGGGAGGGAGCAACCAAATAGAGTCCCTAGTAACCAGAGATCGTAAGGCGGCTGTAAGAATAGCTGGTGTAGAATAAATGGCCAGGATAGAGACCAGCAACAAGGGGCATTGCGATCATAAGGGCAAAGCAGTGGTACGATAGATCGCTGTATGTCACTAGGAAAACACTCACATGGCGTCCCCTAGCAACAGAGGCGAGCAACGGAGGATAACATGCCACAGCAAAGGGGAACAAGATCAATGTATTGCGGATAAGTGGAAGGCATTAGGGAGTATGGCGGAATGATGGATCACCCAGGCATAGATCGAACAAGAAGGGGATAGGGATCAGAGGAAGCAATTAAACAATATCTGTTTGTTAAGGCCCGCCGGTTTCATGGTATGCATGCGGAAGATCCATTGGGCCTCTTTCTGTAGAATCCTCTTATCCCAATTACCCCCCCTGGCCGATGGGCGTATATGCTCGATCCCATAAAATTTAATAGCATGAGTATCACCGCCATGATGTTCCCAGATGTGCCGTGCCACTGGGGTATCCATATTGCGACGAATGTCGCCTATGTGGTCTCTGATCCGTCTCCTAAACTCTCTGATTGTCTTCCCAACATATTGCAGTCCGCAGACACATGAGATAAGGTAGACAATGCCCTTTGTTTTGCAATTAATAAATGATCTATTTTCAAATGTCCTACCAGTGACATGGCTACAAAAGTTCTGTAGTAACACTAACCCCTCAAAGTCACCATTGTTGCTATGAGCGTTCGGGTCTATTTTGTGCAGTTAACAGCTTATCTTCCTTTTATCTTACAATTATTATATTTCGGAATCATTTACGCTACAGTTTTGGTCCGAATCATCGAAAATGACTCAAACTATAGTATGGCAGATCATTAAGATCCAATTAGTCATAAATATATTCAGCCTGTTATGAATTAAAGTGAGGGATGTATCAAATTAGTAAAGTTTCTGAATCATTGATTAAAAAAGCAAGACGGCTTAGTAAACAATGTCAAATTTCTTTAGTTCAATGTATTATGATGTATTGTCATTTAAAATTAGATCTCTAATGATATAATTTGCCACTTCTATGTCATACACATTGTCCTTGAGTTGAACAAATTGCTGTGAGTGCTGCAGTTTAATTGATAAGTGAGTTCTGGTAATTAATTAAATGTGATTATATGATTTTGTTGCTGTGGTGTTTAAAGTGTTTCTTGGGGCAATGATCATTAATCAGTGATGTGATATGTCCTGTTCTTGTTTTATCATATCATTTTTAATAAGCTTGCCTGCTCCAAATTAAAATCTGATCGATGTGTTCTCTAGTTCAGAAAGTTAACATACTACTGCTTTTGCCACTGTCATATTTTACCACAGCTACTATAGGTAGGCCAAAAATGACATACACTTAAAGAGTGTCTGTAGTTTTCGATGATTTTTCAGCATAAGCTATCATATGTGTGTACTTGAGGAATAATACTTTTTCTTCATCACTTGTATATCGCACTTTTTGGCAGTTTTGCCCTCCGTAGGCTTTAGAATTAGTTTCCCAGAGCTAGTGGATTCAGGCTTACTGCTATCATATCTCCCATATACTGCTCACAAAGAAGAGGAGAATCCTACTCTCTTGTCTCTATCACATATATAGAAGCAGAAGCCACATAGAGGACATCATACAGCAGTAATGAGCAGTATAGCTGTGAAATCAGCACTGATGTGATATAATACTTCCAAGAAGCTGCAGCAGCTGCTGTGTCAATGTGTGTCTCTCCCACTCTGCTCCTGCTCCTTCCTCCCCTCATCTCTCCATAAACTTCTAGTGGTAGCTGTATCCTGATCCCTTAGTGAGCTGATCTCACTAAGTCCATCTTGTCTTGAGGAGACAGAATAAACAGTAAACTCAGACAGAGTGAACAGTTAGGAGGGAGGAGCCTGATAAGTGGAGAAATACACATTTTTTTTCTAATAAGATATATTACAAAATCTTAAATTCACTTGTACTTTTGATTTATGTAAAGTTTGTTCAAAGTGCAGTGCCTATTTAAAGACCACGACACTCACCAATTATCGTCATGATTCGCTAGTTTCTAAACGATCATAAGGATAATTGGTCAGTGTAAACAAAAGAGAAGTTGATCATCAATAGATATGCAGTAAAAATAATTGTTATCGGTGGCACGATTGATACATTTAAATGTCGCTCATCTAGGTCCTGGTGAGGACTCTGTTCCTCAAGTATCATGTGCTCTTTTGGGAAATACAGAACACACTATGCTGTACCAGAATCTAGAATCTGTATGCATAGCCCTACTCCCAAATAATAATAATAAACACAATGACTAAATGTCACCAACATACAGTGACTAAATTATAGCACCATAATTTTACTCAAAAATACCAAATCAATGAATAATACCACCATACAGTGAGGGAATAATACCATCATATAGTGAATGGATAATACCGCCATACTATTATATTACAATAATATTACAATTATATATTATCATGCCTGGGACTCCAGCTCTGCTCCCGACACCACTGTCCAACAGAGTTTGAGTCCCAGGCAGAGCGTAAGTAGTGGCTCTGCTCCGGGAGAACGGCTCTAGGGAAGCCCCTGACATCACTGTCTATATATGAACGGTGATGTCAGCAGCATCCCCAGAGCTGGAGTCCCACAGCAGAGCCACTACTAGCACTCTGGCTGGGACTCCAGCTCTGCTCCTGACAACACTGTCCATTTGTGGACAGTAACGCCAGGAGCTTTCCCAGGGCCGTAGTCCTGGGGCAGAGTCTTTAAGGCGCACTGCCTGGGGATAACAACTCTGAGTAAGCCCCTGACATCACTGATCTTATATGGACAATGATGTCGGGAGCTCCCAGAAGTATACGTTTAACATATACCTGTAACTGATGCCATACAGTGGCATCCATCACCCATAGGCCCTCAAGTTAAAAAAACTGTGTGGTATATGTTTTTTTGTGTGGGATCCCTCAGGATGGATTAGCGTAGTCTACTATTCCATCCTTAAAAAAAAAAGGTATACCGACATATCATTCCCAACCTGCACAATAAACGTAGGCTAATAATGTGATGTAAATGGGGCCTTAAAATTATTTTGCTTTTTTTACAACAATTTTTTGTGTTTGTGTTTTTTTCAAGTTCGGTTGTTGGACTACTTCAGATTCGAGGACTCCCTCGATGACAGATTTTTTTTTCAAATAAAATGGTTAACGAGGTTTGAGTAGGGTTTTTTATTTCAATAACATATCTTTTCTATGTGTCTGTGTTTTTTTTAAACTTTATTACTACTGCCTTAGCAATGGCCGCTGTCTGATTGACAGCGTCTATTACAATGGCGGGCTTAGTGTTAGCCGGTGAAAAGGCTAACACTAGCCCCCCATTATTACCCCGGTACCCACCTCCACCAGGGGTACTGGAAAGAGTCACCAAGCACTGTGGCCCTTCCCATCCTGGTAATGCTAAGCTGCTACTACTGTGTTGTATCCAGGGCCGGCTCCAGGTTTATGTGGGCCCTTTGTGGGGGAACTCACAGCGGCTGTAAAACAGCAAAAAAATGCAGTTTTTCCTCCTACATAGAAGTTAGGCCCTAATTATGCCCCATACAGAAGCTAGGCCGTGTTTATGCTCCCATATAGAAGTTAGGGACCCAGATTGTGCCCCCAAATATACAGTGCCCTCTGTAGATAATGCCATGGTGCCCTCTGTAGATAGTGCCACAGTGCCCTATGTAGATAGTGCCACAATGCCCTCTGTAAATAGTGGCACAGTGCCCTCTGTAAATAGTGCCCCACAGTGCCCTCTGTAGAGAGTGCCATCTGTAGATAATGCCACACACATTCCCTGTAATTAGAGCCTCACACACCCCCTGTAGATAGTGCCACAGTGCCCTCTGTAGAAGGTGCCACAGTGCCCTATGTATGTAGTGCCACACACAGCCCCCTGTAGATAGTGACACACACACACCCTTGTAGGTAGTGCTGCTCACACACCCTTGTGGACAGTGCCACACATACTCAATTTTAGATAATGCTACAACCCCCTCCCTGTAGATAGCACCATGGGGGCTCCCTCTAGGAGTGAAATTTCCCAGCTAGAGCGTTGCCGACGCACTGGCCCAGAATTCCTCTCTTGGAGGAGCCCTTGACGTCACTGTCCATATATGAATAGTGACGTCAGGGGCATCTCCAGGAGCGGAATCACTGGCCAGAGCATCGGCAATGCTCTGACCGCGGATTCAGCTCAAGGAGGAACCCCTGACTTCACTGTCCATATATGGATAATGACATTAGGGGCTACTCCAGGAGCAGAATACCCAGCAGAGCGTCAGCAACACTCTGGACCGGGATTCCACTCCAGGAGGAGCCCCAGCCTTCACTGTCCATATATGGGCAGCGACGTCAGGGGCCCCTCTAGGAGTTGAATCACCGGCCAGAGAGTTAGCAATGCTCTATTCATGGATTCCGCCTCAGGAGGAGCCTCTGGTGTCACTGTCCATATATGGATAGTGACATCAGGGGCCTCTACAGGAGCGGAATCTCCAGCGATAGTGTCGGTTGGGGATTCTGCTCCTGAAGGAGCCATGACGGCAGCTGACGCTCTGGCTGGGGATTCAGGTCCTAGATGAGCCTGTGAGGTCACTGTCCTTATATGGATAGGGATTTCAAGGGCTCCCTCTAGGAGCAGAATCGCCAGCGATAGCATTGGTTGTTGATTCTGCTACATGAGGAGCTATGACCGCAGCGTAAGCACCCAGCGGCTGATTGGGCCCCCGCAAGGGTAATGGGCCCCGGCAGTTGCCCTGCTTGTATCTGGCTGTTCTGAAAAATGGGGAGGGATGACCCCATGCCACTTTTTTTGTCAGTATTTATTTATTTATTTTTAAAACAACGTAGGTTCCCCCCATTTTTCATAACCAGCAAGATACAACACAGCAGCAGCAGGCTAGCATTACCAGGGTGAGGAGGCCCATGGTTTTTGGGCTTTCCCAGCCTAATAATACCAGCCTGCTGCGCCCCAGTGCCCGACCATCTCTACAGATGGTTGGGTACTGAATCGTTCCTGGCTCTTCCCGATAACCCTGATGGAGGTGGGTACCGGGGTAATAATCGGGGGTTAGTGTTAGCCTTTTCACCATCTAACACTGGGCCCCCCTTAGTAATGGCCACTGTCAATCAGACAGCGGCCATTAAAAAGGCAGTAGTAATAAAGCTATAAAAAAAACACACAGAATAAATATTTTTGGGAGATAAAATTCCCCCACACAACCCTAGTTAACCATTTTATTAAAAAAAAAAAAAAAAAACACTATCATCGAAGTAGTCCTTGAACCTGAAGTAGTCCAAAAACCAAACGTGTATAAAAAACAAACACTATAAAACTAAACATTAGTAACATAAAAAAGCAAAACAATTATTATAATTACCTATCCTGGGTCCAGCATAGGGCCGAGTGTCCTCTGCAACAGTAAACTAAGCAGTGACAGCTCTAAGCTTTCATTGTTTGGTTTACATTATTTAGTCCCAGGATATCCCCGAGTCACTGGCCTACTTTTATAAGTAGGCCAATGTACTGAGGAAACTGGGCACCACGTGATGTAAACTCATTAATGATAGCTTAGAGCTGTCACTGCTTAGTTTACTGAGGCCTGTAAGAGGCACAGGATAACTCGAGATGCGCCAGAATTTTGGCGCATCTCGGGTGAATGCGCCACCAAATGAACCTAGTGCAGGGACTACTTCAGATACAATGGAGTAGCTGTGCTAGGAGTTATTAGTGGTCATTCAACTACTTTATAAAGTAGATAAATAATTTCTAGTAACCAGCTTACTAGCGATTACCTTGTTGTTGGTGTTCCTGCTCCATCGTCTAATCTAGTGATGCAGATCTGGTCTCTTCTGACAAATCTTGCTCCAGCGGAACTACGCAGGCAGTGTCATGACATTATAGTGCTGTCTGCATCAAAAGAAAAGCACCGAATGGCGAGTCAGGGAACTGAAAGCATCCTTGCCTCGCCAGCACTTTCAATTGTAGCCGTGTCCTAAGGCTGCGGATACTATTAAGTACAATAGTGTGTGCCTCCTTCCCTGTGAGTGACCTGACCGTCAGTCAGACAGGTTATATAGTTAATCTAAAAAAATAAAATAAAATCTATATATATACTGTACAAGTGTATGTATATGTATATGTGTATATATATATATATATATATATATATATATGTGTACGTATATATATATATATATATATGACATACGGAGCTTAAGCCTCAGATTTTTGGCCCGCTGCCCCGGATCCCTGGGCGACTGCCACATACAACTCTATCTGTGTCCACAGGATGCAGATACAATTGAATACTATCGCAGAGCAGCAAACTATCCGCTTTCTACTCTGCCATTCACTAGGATGCAGGCCATGTTAGGCCTGCAGCCCATAAAATGCTGGGACAGAATCCCTGCGCATGCCGACACGATGACGTCACTGGATCGCGCCGGCCTACGCAAGGATATCGTCTCGGCGTCTCGTAGACTGCAGGACTGAGGAGGCTGTGGAGCTCCGTTTATCACGGATGCCAATACCTGGTTTAATAGCCACAGTTTCACTGTGCTTGATTGGCCAGCAAACTTGCCTGACCTAAACCCCATAGAGAATCTATGGGGTATTGTCAAGAGGAAGATGAGAGACACCAGACCCAACAATGCAGACAAGCTGAAGGCCGCTATCAAAGCAACCTGTTCTTCAATAACACCTCAGCAGTGCCACAGGCTGATCACCACCATGCCACGCCGCATTGATGAAGTAATTCATGCAATGTACATACTTTTCAGTACGCCAACATTTCGGTATTAAAAATAATTTTGGAAATTGGGCTTATATAATGTTCACATTTTCTGGGAGACTAAATTTGGGGTTTACATTAACTGTTAGTTATACTTATCAATATTTGATGAAAAAAATGCTGGAAATTGATCACTCTGTAATGACGGGGGTAAGGAAAAAGACAAGTGAGCCCTAATCTACCCGCCACTCAGTCCCTGCCTACTTGCAACGACCCGCCCTAGGCGACGGGGTACAACTGGGCGACAGTCCCTACGCTCAATATGTGCACGACAGACAAACAGACAAGGGTACACAGAAGCAAGGGAAAAGGGCAGTTGCCCACGGCAACACCGAGAGCAACAAGGGTGGTGAACGAGCCGAGTCAAACCAGGAGTGTACGAGGTACCAAACGCAGAGCAGGAGAGTAGTGAACAAGCCGAGTCAAACCAGGAGTGTATGAGGTACCCAAACGCAGAGCAGGAGAGTAGTCAGTAAGCCAGGGTCAATATGAAGCAGGGTCAAATAGATCAAGCAGCTGCAGCAGGGCCAGGAAACCAAATGAGAAGAATCACAAGCAAGGGGGAACAGGAAAGGCAGGTATAAATAGACAGAGGGCGGGAGCTAGCTCCGTCTGGCCAGGCTATGATAGGCTCTCCCACTCCTAAGCATGCCATCCTGAGTGGTGGAAGATGGAGTCAGTCTCCCAGACATAGAAGCAGGTGCAGACTGATTACCTATGGGCGTGGATACAGAAGCTGTGCCTGGCAGATCCTTAACAGTACCCCCCTTTTATGAGGGGCCACCGGACCCTTTCTAGATGAACCTGGTTTATTGGGGAAACGAAGGTGGAACCTCCTGACCAATACCCCAGCGTGAACATCCCGGGCGGGTACCCAAGTCCTCTCCTCAGGCCCGTATCCTCTCCAATGAACCAGGTACTGGAGGGAGCCTTGGACCATCTTGCTGTCCACAATCTTGGCAACCTCGAATTCTACCCCCTCAGGGGTGAGAACGGGGACAGGATGTTTCCTCGAGGGAGCCAAGGACGGAGAGCAGTGTTTAAGGAGGGAGGCATGAAACACGTCGTGTACTCGAAAAGATGGGGGCAACTCCAGTCGGAAGGAGACAGGATTGAGGACTTCAATGACCTTGTACGGCCCTATGAACCAGGGAGCAAACTTCTTGGACGGGACTTTAAGGCACAAGTTCTTTGACGATAGCCACACCAGATCCCCGACCATAAACAAGGGGTTAGCAGAACGTCTTCTATCTGCCTGAGTTTTTTGTATGCTCTGGGACGCCTCTAGGTTCTTCTGAACCTGGGCCCAGACTGTGCACAGTTCCCGATGAACGACCTCTACCTCGGGATTGTTGGAACTACCAGGTGAAACGGAGGAGAACCGTGGATTAAACCCAAAATTACAGAAAAAGGGGGAGACCCCTGACGAGTTACTGACCCGGTTATTAAGGGAAAATTCGGCGAGGGGGATGAATGAGACCCAATCATATTGAGAGTCAGAGATTAAACACCTAAAATATTGTTCTAGAGACTGATTAGTCCTCTCACTTTGGCCATTAGTTTCAGGATGGAAGGTAGAGGAGAAGGACAGATCAATCTCCAACTTTTTACAGAAGGCTCTCCAAAACAAGGAAACAAATTGTACCCCTCTGTTTGAAACAATATTGACAGGGACCCCATGGAGGCGCAGGATATGTTTGACAAACAAGGT
The DNA here is from genome assembly GCF_050947455.1 of Rhinoderma darwinii. Classification (NCBI taxonomy): domain Eukaryota; kingdom Metazoa; phylum Chordata; class Amphibia; order Anura; family Rhinodermatidae; genus Rhinoderma; species Rhinoderma darwinii. The sequence continues at coordinate 129,243,560 of NC_134690.1, read as the reverse complement.
AGCTAACGTCTTAGCATTGGGTAGTTTTTTGAGGGGCACAAAGTGGCACATCTTACTGAAGCGGTCTAATACAACCCACACCACCGTCTTGCCTTGAGATGGAGGCAAATCGGTGATAAAATCCATGGAGATATGGATCCAAGGTCTCTGGGGAATGGGCAAAGAACATAATAAGCCCACTGGTCGGGACCTGGGAGTCTTGGACCTAGCACAAACCTCATAAGCGGCGAAGTAGGCCTTAACGTCCTTAGGCAACCCAGGCCACCAATAGTTTCTGGCAATGAGGTGCTTGGTACCCAGGATGCCTGGATGACCAGATAGAGCGGAGTCATGATTTTCCCTAAGTACCCTTAGCCGGTATTGCAGGGGAACAAACAGCTTGTTCTCAGGAAGGTTCCTGGGAGCTGAACCTTGATCAGCAGCAATTTCAGAAACTAAATCAGAATCAATAGAGGAAATGATTATATCTGGAGGCAAAATACAAGCAGGATCTTCCTCCAAAGGAGGGCTGGCCATGAAGCTACGCGACAGTGCACCAGCCTTAATATTTTTAGACCCAGCCCTATAGGTAACCAAAAAGTTGAATCTGGTAAAAAATAACGCCCATCGAGCTTGTCTCGGGTTTAGCCTCCGGGCAGATTCTAGGAAAACCAGATTCTTGTGGTCGGTAAGGACCGTTACCTGGTGCCTAGCCCCCTCCAGGATGTGGCGCCACTCTTCAAATGCCCATTTAGTGGCTAAGAGTTCGCGGTTGCCAATATCTTAGTTACTCTCAGTGGGCGAAAACTTCCTGGAGAAGTAGGCACAGGGACGGAGATGGGTGAGGGACCTGGTACCCTGGGACAAGAGAGCCCCCACTCCCACCTCGGACGCGTCAACCTCCACGATAAATGGCTCCATTTGGTTGGGCTGAACCAACACCGGGGCCGAGATAAAGCACTTCTTAAGGACCTCAAAAGCCTGGATAGCCTCAGGAGGCCAGCGTAGGAGATCAGCACCCTTGCGAGTGAGATCCGTAAGAGGCTTAGCGATGACCGAGAAGTTAGCAATAAATCTCCTGTAATAATTAGCGAACCCCAAGAAGCACTGTAACGCCTTCAGGGAGGCAGGTTGGACCCATTCCGCCACAGGCTTGACCTTGGGGGGGCCCATGCGGAAATCATAAGGAGTGAGGATTTGACCCAAAAATGGTATCTCCTGCACCCCAAACACACATTTTTCGGTCTTCGCAAACAGTTTGTTTTCCCGAAGGACCTGGAGCACCTTCCTGACATGCTCAATGTGGGAGGACCAGTCCTTGGAAAACACAAGTATGTCAGCAAGGTACACTACAAGAAATACCCCCAGGTAATCTCTTAAAATCTCATTTATGAAATTCTGGAAGACCGCGGGAGCATTACACAACCCAAAGGGCATGACGAGGTATTCGAAATGACCTTCGGGCGTGTTAAACGCAGTCTTCCACTTATCCCCCTCTTTGATGCGGATAAGGTTATACGCCCCCCGTAGATCAAACTTAGAGAACCATTGGGCCCCCTGAACCTGATTAAAGAGATCAGGAATCAAAGGAAGGGGATACTGGTTCCTTACAGTGACCTTATTCAAGTTACGGTAGTCAATGCATGGCCTAAGACCACCATCCTTCTGCCCTACGAAGAAGAAGCCAGCATCTACCGGAGCAGTAGAGGGGCGAATGTAACCCTTGGCCAGGCATTCCTGGATATACTCTCTCATGGCTTCACGTTCGGGACAAGAGAGATTAAATATCCTACCCTTAGGGAGCTTAGCTCCTGGTACCAAATCGATAGCGCAATCGTATTCTCTATGAGGAGGTAACACTTCGGAGGCCTCCTTAGAGAAAACATCATCGAAGTCCTGAACAAACTCAGGTAGCGTTTTCACCTCCTCAGGGGGAGAAATAGAATTAACATAAAAACATGACGTCAAGCATTCATTACCCCATTTGGTAAGATCCCCAGTATTCCAGTCAAACGTGGGATTATGCAACTGCAACCAGGGAAGGCCTAAACCCAAATCGGACGATAATCCCTGCATCAACAGTACAGAGCACTGCTCCAAATGCATGGAGCCAACAAGGAGTTCAAAAAAAGGGGTATGCTGTGTAAAATAACCATTAGCAAGAGGAGTGGAGTCGATACCCACTACCAGGACAGGTTTAGGCAAATCAATCAAAGGCATAGCTAGAGACATAGCAAATTCCACAGACATGATATTAGCAGACGACCCTGAATCCACGAAGGCACTGCCGGTAGCAGACCTACCACCAAAAGAGACCTGAAAGGGAAGCAAGATTTTATTACGTTTCATATTTACCTGTGCACCCAAGTGACCTCCCCGATGATCACTTAGGCGCGGAAGTTTTACGGCTGCTTATTCTTACGCCTAGGACAGGTGATCACTTGATGCTTGTCATCCCCACAATAGAAGCAGAGACCATTCTTCCTGCGGAACTCTCTACGTTGTTGGGGGGACATGGAGGCCCCGAGTTGCATAGGTACCTCCGAGTCTTCCGTGGAAGAACGAAGCAACGGAACCTCGGGAGGCATCATGGGGGAGTCAGAGGAGAAAACACAAAAACATTCACGTTGTCGTTCCCTGAGACGTCGGTCAAGTCGTACCGCTAAAGCCATAACCTGGTCTAGGGAGTCAGAAGAGGGATAGCTAACTAGCAGGTCTTTCAGGGCGTTCGACAGACCCAACCTAAACTGGCACCTTAAGGCAGGGTCATTCCACCGAGAAGCTACGCACCACTTCCTAAAGTCAGAGCAATACTCCTCAACAGGTCTCTTACCCTGACGTAAGGTCACCAGCTGACTCTCGGCAAAGGCAGTCCTGTCAGTCTCGTCATAAATGAGTCCGAGAGCGGAAAAGAAAAGATCAACGGAGGAAAGTTCAGGGGCGTCAGGAGCCAAGGAGAAGGCCCATTCTTGGGGCCCTTCCTGGAGCCGGGACATAATTATACCCACCCGCTGGCTCTCAGAACCTGAGGAGTGGGGCTTTAAGCGAAAATAGAGCTTACAACTCTCCCGAAAGGAGAGAAAAGTCTTCCGGTCCCCTGAGAACCGGTCAGGCAACTTGAGGTGGGGTTCAAGAGGTGACGTGAGGGGCACTACCATGGTAGCATCAGGCTGGTTGACCCTCTGAGCCAGGGCCTGGACCTGTAAGGAGAGACCCTGCATTTGCTGAGCCAGGGTCTCAAGGAGGTCCATAGTAGTGTGAGGGACTAGGTATAGGGCTTGTGATTATGTAATGACGGGGGTAAGGAAACAGACAAGTGAGCCCTAATCTACCCGCCACTCAGTCCCTGCCTACTTGCAACGACCTGCCCTAGGCGACGGGGTACAACTGGGTGACAGTCCCTACGCTCAATATGTGCATGACAGACAAACAGACAAGGGTACACAGAAACAAGGGAAAAGGGCAGTTGCCCACGGCAACACCGAGAGCAACAAGAGTGGTGAACGAGCCGAGTCAAACCAGGAGTGTACGAGGTACCCAAACGCAGAGCAGGAGAGTAGTCAGTAAGCCAGGGTCAATATGAAGCAGGGTCAAATAGATCAAGAAGCTGCAGCAGGGCCAGGAAACCAAATGAGAAGAATCACAAGCAAGGAGGAACAGGAAAGGCAGGTATAAATAGACAGAGGGCCAGGCTATGATAGGCTCTCCCACTCCTAAGCCTGCCATCATGAGTGGTGGAAGATGGAGTCAGTCTCCCAGACATAGAAGCAGGTGCAGACTGATTACCTATGGGCGTGGATACAGAAGCTGTGCCTGGCAGATCCTTAACACACTCTGTGTGTAATGAATCTATATAATATATGAGTTTCACTTTTTGAATTGAATTACTGAAATAAATTAACTTTTTGATGATATTCTAATTAATTGGGAAGGACCAGTATATACTGTAGATATCTAAGCAACAACATCATTTATATTATACAACTAGAGATGAGCAAATTGATTCTACACGTACGGAATACATTCTGAATTTTTAAAAAGTTTTAGATTTTGGGAAGTCCTAAACTTTTGGGAATTGCGACGAACAAAGTGTAGCAAAATGGCGATAACCTGCGAGGGTATCCAGCATTTTACAGGTAAGCAAAAGGATTGCATGACCTCAGGTGGGCTTCTCCATAATATCTTGCAGACAGCCTTCCCACACAACACTCTTCGAAGTGCCATGCTCCTTTGTAATTTTCCCGTTGAAGTGTTGCTCTTTTTACATTTTAAATATTCCAAACATATTAATGACATGCCAGAAAAAAACATAACAATATTTCAATAAAGTATTCAAATAATACTATCATACAAAGCTTAACTAATACCAGCATAAAGACCTCAAATCATACAGTGCCCAAGTAATTAGGCCATTCAGTGCCTAAATCATACTGACATAAAACGTTTCCAATTCATACCACTATACAGTACCCAGGTAACTAATCTATGCAGTTTTCAAATTAATACTGCCAGGTGGCCTCAGACAGTGCCACACAGTGTCCAGATAAACAGTGCAAACAATGCCCACATAGTCATAGAATGTCAATTTACTACCATATAATGCCCACAGAGTGCAATACAGTACCCAGGTTACTGCCATAAAGTGCCCATTTAGTGCATACAGTGACCAGCTACTTTCAGATAGAGCATGGCTTCTCAATCCATTTCTACTGGGGCATCACCAGTCTGAACATGATGATGCTTGGGCATCACCATTGGTCAAAGAACACAAAAAGAGTCAATTATTTGGTTAAACCATAGATTGGATCAACCATTGAGTGCAACCTGTGCAGTAAATAATCAATTCTGTCAAAACTTCCTCCTCAGCTATGCCTCACCAACAAGTAGAGGGTGCATCACTAGTGAGGCCTGCCTCGCTGTTTGAAAAGCACTGATATAGAGCCCACATTGTGCCATAAAATTTCTTATAGTGCCATTAACACCCTTCTATGCTCCCACATCGACCCGTAACACCCGGATCAGTGTGCTTTGTAATAATATATGTTACAAGTCTTACACTTTTGCAATGTTGTACCTATTTAAATAGCTTCTTATTTTTCAAAATTGAGTAATAGTTAAATACCTGTTCAATGGAGATGCCGGATGCATGATGGATATTGCCACTTTGATTAGTTCTCTAACGGATCCCATTTACTTTTAACTTTACACCGCACAAAGATGACATTACTATTTAGATTTCAAACAGCGCCTGTGTGAAAGATAAAAAAAATAAAAGAAAAAAGATTCTGAAATAATCTGTTTTTGAGTCTGAGATTTTTGGAATTTGTTGTCAATGCACAATGAGAGTGATGGGAGTAACACTATGCGGCCATTAACAAGCAATTTGACCACTGCGCCAAACAGCATGCACGTATTTTGGCCATTCTGTGGCCGTTGCCACTGCCATCCCGTAGAGGCTTAATCTTACACAGATATTGCACATACACATTTTAGAGCAAAGACACGTTTTATTTTTGGCTAGATCTTATGTATAATATGGTAAAGTATAGGTCCACATTATTGCAAATTCAGTGATGACAAAGCATACATTCATTTAATAATGTGCTGTGATTGTCCTCAGAATAGTACACCATGGAGTCAGTAAACACTTTTCATTAATTTTATTTGCGTTGATATCACTTTTTATTACTTGATTTACTTGCTCCAAAATGTAATTTATGGTATACATTTCAAGCAGTGCTATGCAGGAGATGTAAACATTTCAACTCATGATTCCCAATGAATAGTCTTGTGTCTATAGCCTTTTAGCTGTCTCAGCAGTACAAAATTAACCTTGCATAAAAAAGCAATAACACTAATGATCTGATAAACTGGAAGTATATATAAAATGTTTTAAAAATTATCTGTATTTTGCAAAAACTAATTTATTACAGCTGGATCGGATTTAATAGTCACAAACTAATTTGATAAAGCCATGCTGGGAAAAGTATGTGGCAATCCAAAAATACAGTCCATGGAGACTTTATTTTTCTTACATTTAATGATTTTTTATCCTGATAAGCTCCCATTTTTTTCTCAAGCATTAGATCAAATACCTCTTTGAAATAGCACTTCAGTTTAACGAATATCTCTGGTTGCTGTTTTGATCACAATGGTTATATATGGTTTAGCTTTTTTTTCCTGCTGCTCAATACATCAGTGGCAAATTTCTTAGTGTTATCGTGTACCATGTTTTTATTCATTTAAAAGAAAAAAATTGCTCCCTATCACTTCTATAGAAATCAATCTTTATACATTTCTTAACGTTAATAGTCATTTTCTAGCATTATGGTAGCAGTGAAAATAAACGAATGGATTTATAAATTGTTATACATTGCCGTGTACTTTGTAGTTTTATGGTGATATAACTTAAAATGACATAGCAAAAAAAACATAGTTACATATGTGGACTAGATTCATAAGATAAACATACAAATTGTGATGGATGGTCAATTTGCTTATATTCTCTGTATTAAATTACATTATCAATTATCAAGCAGGATGCCGAATTACGAAGATCTGTATTCTCCATTTTTTTAATGACCTTTCCTCTACATAGTTCTGCTCAAATCTCAAAGAAATGTGTTATCTCTATGTGTTCTTTGTGTGGCCTTCAAGCATCCATGGCTAGCGGGTTGGCTGAAAGCCCAGACATCAAGCTATCAGAATTGCAAGGTTTTTCTCGTTATCGCAACAAACTCCCTCTATGGGAAAGAATAGCTAACACCACTCTATTGTATACTTGCCTCCATGTGCAATTCTGATGTCAGCATTTTAATGAAGAATTATAATAATGCATTTGAAATATTCTCATCGAACGCTATTGGCTGAATAAGAGTTATTGTCACATTGCCTCTGATTGGTTAACCTCAAGCCTACACCCCTTTTGAATAATATTATTGTAATTGAGTTTGGAAATAAACCTCAGAGGAGTATTTTGAGCATACGGGCATTGTCTGTGTGTTTTATTTGTCCCCTCTCATATTGATATGAAATCTCCTGATTAGGATGCTGGATAAAGTTCCTGGCGTGAGTGTCAGTTGGAACACTCATCTAAATTTCAGTCTAATATATTTTGAGCCGTTGACTTCCCCAACAGTAATGGTGCCAAAACCCGAGAGATTGCTCGTCTGATAGCTGTCGCTGGACAGATCTGGCTTTACATCTGTGAATTTAGAAAAACAACGCGGTAGGTAAGGAGCTTATTCTTACACCATTCACACATGTATTGCGTAAGCCTTGGAATTTAGCTGTCATGACGTCACATTTTCTGGACGGGGCACTTTATCCAGTAATGGTATGAAAGGATGAATCCAAAAAAGGTATGTTGAAACTTTTTGTGTGATGTAAGATTACAGATGCGTAAGTGATCTTGAGTTGTTGATATGAAAGACATGAGATAATTTTTGCCAGCAATTACATTTAAGTACAAAAATTAGTGAGAAGTGACGACCTCCCCCCTTTTTGGAATGCGGTGACGTAGCACATGGTTGAGAGAAGTTGTAACTCACATGTGAAGTTTTTGAAATGAAAGGACTGTAGCTTGGACAGTGAAAAAAACCTTGTGCTGCTCCGTTGTAGCGTGTCATCTGTTATTTAGTGGTTGTGTAAAATCGTTAAGGATCAATAGTTATCCTGTTACCCGTGTGCTCTGAGATAATATTTGGGAGGTACTGACTGTCTGTGGGTGACAGAAAAGTTGGATATTTGTGAGTAATATCCTGTAGTACCACAAGGGCTTCAATGGTTAAGTCCTGATAATGGAGAATCCAGTGCAATAGGGAAAATATTGAATGTTGTTTTGCATAATGATTGATACACTTTTAGCACACTTCCAGCTTTGTAATATTGTGTGTAAGGGTCCTTAATAATCACCAGTTTTATGCATTTTCAGACGCGAATAAGGTAGGAATCATTACAGTCGGATTTCTAGCACGCATTTGATAATCTGGCATGGACCTTTGATGTAGTATAACATCCAAAGTCAATCAGTCTGTAGTATTATAACATCAGACTGCTGGATTAAATAACATTGTAAAATAACATCCTGTATTCAATGAATGACCCTTACACATACCCCAATTGCCATCTGTGTCATAGTAATATAACTACCTACACAAATTATAGTGAAAGACATTGGTATTGGCTCACACCCAGGGCCCCTAAAGAAATTGTCACCAAAATACATCACTGGCTGTATGAACCAATAGTTCAAGAAATGAATGTGACCAACTCCTGCTTGATTCAATGGAGGTTCAAGAATGTTGATTGTGTTGAAGTATTTGCTCTTGCAATTGTTGATTGGCAGCATTTTGTCTGTTCTTGATGTTCAAAACAGTGAGGGATCAGAGGAATGGAAACCCTACTGCTAGAATATCTGGAGGAACGACTTTTGATATTGTATTGGTAATACAGTCTAGGAGATAGACTGGTCAGAGATATCTGTCAGCAGACGAGGCCAGTTTGCCAGGGGGAGATTTAACGGAGATCCCCCTACCGCTCTCCGACCATGGGCTCAGGAGAAAGTGAGACAAAAATGGGTCCAGGCCATCATTATAGTAGAATGAGCAAAAGGAGCTGAAGCTGTAATTGTAAAGAATGTTAAAGAGTGATGGGAGTTGGATCTTGTGACGTTGGAAGAAGGTAAAATAACACACAAAATTGTTGAAGAGGCAGGCAGCTGTAGGATGGTTGGTTGCATGTCATAAATAGAATAGTTTGTGAAAAGTTGAATAAGAGATGGTGGATGGCCAGGAGTTAAATAGGCATCATTTAAAATGACAAAGTAAGTGATTACAGGTGGTTACAAGTAAGTTGATGTGAGAGAGAAGAATTTGTATACAAGTGTAAATTTTGATAGGAAGAGTGAAGAAAACAGAGCAGCGAGGTACATTGCAGTGACTAATGTGGGTCAGAATGGGGGGAGTGTAATGTGAACGGGTGTGATATGACATCTGTGTGATGCATGATACATGTGTGTAATATAACATGTGTGAAGTTTGAAACTAGTGGCCACAATATAGCAGATCTATATTGTATGCACTTATTTTTAACAGCAGTACTGTCTAAAACATTTAATGTCTTGTGTATGGGGTTAAATAATTAGAGCTATAAATGTAATCAGTTGCTCTCCTCTGTGTAAAGGAATGTTTCTAATCTCTGTGCATTTGATGTTGTCCGTAAGTATAGAGGGAGTAAAATATTACAGCAGACTGAATTTGTCTGCAAAAAGATAAAAGTTAAGTTGCATTTTTATGTGTTGTTATATGATAAGATTTAATGTAGTAATGTTTTGAAGTTAATTCAAATAAATTAAAATACAGATATTGTGAGACATGGGGTCTTGAAAATGTATGTACCTCTATTGTTCCCTACTCCCACATATAGTTTATTGGTTTTCACTAATTAATATTAGCAGATATATTATTTTCTGTTCTATTGGATAAAGAATTACAATTGTTATTTTTGTGCTGTAGTAGTGCCTAAATGTCATTTTTGAAAATGTATGATGTTTTAAAAGTTAAAGAGAATGTGTTGCTAGCAAAAAATGTATTATTTTTTTTAGTTAAACAATTAGTGTGTAGGTGATTAAACATTGTTTGAATTTTTTTTATTTTTTTCACGAGTCAGGAAATATTATAAATTAGATTCTAATTTATAATATTTCCCAGTGCTGGTCACTAGATGGAGCAATTCCCAAAATTGCAGCATTGCATGTGGTAAAGCAACCACATTGCTTTATGCTGCAAAATTGGGAGAAAACTCACTCGCTCTAGTGAGCTCTCAGAATCCCCCCCCTCCTTTATCCTGGCTAGTGCCGGGAGAAACGAGGGGATTGAACGGTCAAACCTCCTACACTGTGTGTCGCCATTTTTTTAGCTAACACACAGTGTAGTAGGATTACATACAGTAGTAAACACACACTGAAACACGAACATACATAGAAATAACTTACCTGCTCCTGCCGCCGCCGCTCCCTCCGCTCCGTCTGCTCCGTCTGCTGCCGCTGCTCCAAGTGCACAAGTCCGGAAGCCGCGACCGGAAGTAGTAATCTTATTGTCCGGCCGCGACTTCCGGTCCACAGGAAAATGGCGCCGGACGTTGCACATTTCAACTTGGACTGTGTGGGAGCGGCGCATGCGCCGTTCCCACACAGACGGCGTACACCATAGTGGATGGAACAGGCCCCGTTCGCATTCACTATGGGACTGTAGCTGCCGTATTCCATGTCTGTATGTGTCGTTAATCGACACATACAGAAATGGAAAAAAAAATGGCAGCCCCCATAGGGAAGAAAAAGTTCAAAAATAAAAAAAAGTGAAACACAAACACACAAATAAATATAAAACTTTTTAATAAAACACTAAAATCAAACTGATGTAAAAAAAAATTTTTTTCGTGACACTGTTCCTTCAATGGTTGCAAGTTATCTAAAAGATAACATTTTGTTTTGTCAGGAGAAAGTCACTTTTCTTCTATGCTATTGCGTATTACAGGGGGCCAAACTAGTGCCCCCAAATAGAGTGACCGCCCTTAATATGTTAAGATATGTAGTTTTTAAACCTGCTACATTACTTTCGCAGAGTCTAAAAAGGAGGGAGTAGTGATGAGACTGATCGGGTACAATTTTGTTTTGACTTCTGTTTTTTTGTTTTGTATTTTGTTTTGAATTAATGAATTTGGTTCTAGGAGGTCTACAAAATGCGTATGAGACCCCAATGAGTAATCCAGATTAAATATGTAAGAGAGTAACTCAGATTTTGAGTTTTTCTGTGTAGATGGTTCCAGATCCTTCCAGAACGGTAAATATGGCACTGGGTATTCTAGTATTGTGTAATAGCTCACTCCCCTCCAGCAAATCTGCATAGGAGGCCGCGAGAAGACGTCACTCACAGATGAGTCTTTGCAGATTCAAATGGGAAGGAGGTGAAAATTGTCTGAATATTGTTAATTTTATGCCAGATTTTAGTAAAATAATTTGTTTGTTTTTGTATTAATCAGGTATTTACAGGACCTGATAGGAGTGGGATTTACAAGTGTTCTGGATTATCAGATACATGTGGAAAAATAAAACTCCACCCTTTTGAAATATGCAACATGGGTTTCCAATGTAAATTTGTAATGAAGCGATACTTCATTATATACAGTATGTAAAAGACAGGATACGATGCACGAGGTAAATTATCCAGAAACCACTCCCACCTCTTGTTCATCTCAAGAAGCAGAGCTGGAGGTGCTCGCTGAGGCCTGTAACCTGGCAAAAGGTAAGACGGCCGACATTTACACTGATTCGCTTTTGGTATTGCCCACAATTATGGGCCCATTGGTAGTAGGACCTTTGTTGGATCATCGGGTAAGCCAATTGAGAGAGTAAGAGATGACAGACCTGAAAACAAGAGTATGTGCAGCCAGGTAACAGACAATTGGCTTATCCCTGGATTCAATAATTCCACCACGAGGTTTGCAGCAGACTGCATGATATGTGCACGGCATGATATAGGTAAAACAGCAAAAGTACCTATGAGAAGTGCACCACGGCCATATTACCTGTTCCAGCGACTGCAGAACATATGACTACCCGAGGTAGGGGTGTATGAAAACGTGCTTGTTCTCAGCCTGGCCTGTATTTTCCCCACTGCAAAGAATATGGCCAAGAAAATTTTCAGTGAAGCTGTATGTAGTGACAGGGGAATAGTGTTCTCCCAAGTATTTAACTGGTGTAGGTACAATGATTAAGATATCAGCAGCTCTCCAGATGTTATCCCAAATTTAGTTTGTTTGATAACGGTATTCAAGAAGTGTTGTGGGAATAATAAATACTGAAGTTAAGTTTCATGTAAAGTTTTAGATCAGCATGCCTTAGCATTGGACTATTGGAGGCATGTGTCCGTGTTATAACTTGTAAATGATAAACTTCTCAGTGCAAGTATATTCCCATTGCACAATATTAGTTTTGCTGAGGATTGAACTAGCTATTTGATAATAAAATTCTGTGAAGTATATATAAAAAGAAGAAAAACCAGTTTGCATGTATTACTTTTAGTTACTGCTCAATGTGATTATTTAATGTAAAGATGTTATTTGTTAATGTTTTTCTTAAACTGAATTATCTGATTAAGATCAATTAATGATTATGTGATGAAAAGATTGTTCTCCACAGGAAATGTCCAAATGAGAGCCGAAGACGTGAAAACCAGATTCTAACAGAATGTGGACTGATAAAGGAAGGTAAACCAGTAGCACCCAAGGGCACTCTTGATGGCACTTTCATTTATGGTATGTGACCTCACATATGCCCCAAGACTGCAAGGATCGATTTGGTAAGATCTAATTGGCATGTCCCAGATTTTACAGCTGTTGCTGCTAAATTCTGTTAGAGCTGTTTGATTTGCCTACGGAACAGTCCTGGCAGACCGGTGCCAACCTTATCATACTCGCCTCCCACAAAGAGAACAGACCTTGAGAGGCCTTCCCAGGTAATACAAGTTGTTTTTAGCTTCCTAAGATATTAGGTATATGTATAATGGTGTTAATTAAAATCTCAGCGTAGGTAAGAAAAAAATTGGTTTGAGACACTTGTGAGATAAAGATATGGTATCTGTGTATATTTTTGTGGGTAGGAGCTTTTACAGGTAATCAGCTCAGAACAAGGTACAAATCCCACTGAAAAGTGTAACATCAAGTGCAAATTAAAATGTACCCAGTAACTACACATTTTATAGGTGCCCGGTCTATTGGGACAGATAAGTTATTAAAATATAAGGGTGTTTGATTTAGCATAAGGGCCTGACATTGTTATTGGATGTAGAAAAAAGTAGAAGAGGAATCCAGCGCTGAGTCCTTTTGGGTCTATTTAAAATAGGAAGCTTCTTCCAAGTTTTATTTGCAAAAAAGTTAAAACAACAAATATAGTGAGTACGGGTATTCCCAGAGTACAATAGAGGGATTTTGCAGTGTGAGCGGTGCCTACGCGTTTCTGATGCCAACTGCGTCCTTAGTCATGGCTTCTGGGAAATTGTCAAAGTAAAGCACAGGCCAAAGACCTGAGTGAACCTGTTAGCAATGTCGGATTATCATTAGGGCGATTCGGGCGGCAGCCCGGGGCCCAAGGCTCCCAGGGGGCCCATGGCCGCCCAAACCGCACATGACCGCACAGGCCCCCTCATGCCCAGTGGCGTCGCTTGCACCGGAGGAGGCCCCGGTGCTAGCGGCAGCCAGATTCATTTGTATCTGAGTCCTCAGAATACAAATGACGGAATATCAACTAAAACGCAGCATAAATTGACATGCTGTGGAATTAAATTCTGCAACGCAGGTCAATTTGTTAACGTTTATTCTGCGTTTTTTTCTAAATCTCATTCACTTTGCTGCTACTGTAAATGCTGTGGAATTTCCACTCACAATTCCGTTGCTGAAATTCCAGAGCGTTTACGCCACGTTGGAACCCTGTCTAAGGCTTGGCTACCACAATGCAGATTTTGCATGTATTTTTTAAGCCAAAACCAGGAACGGAACCTAAATGGAAGAAATATGTAAAGGAACGCCTTATAGGTCTCCTCTCCTAGATCCAAATCTGGTTTTGGCTTAAAAAATGCAGGCAGAATCTGCAGCAAATCTGGACCGTCGGAAACCAGCCTTGGTGCATCAAGGTAAATTGTTCATTCAGTTCTGGTGAACAGTTGCGGCGGAATCGCTGTGATTAAATATCGCAACACACACCACTTTGTTGCGAGTTTAACCCCTTAACGCTCAGCGATGTACTATTCCGTCATGCTGACCACCCCGTTCGCGCTCAGTGACGGAATAGTACGTCGCGGGAGTAACGGCCATTTCGGCCGTCTTCCCGACACATGCAGGGGCTGTAACAGCTGCTGTCTTGTATAGCGGGTTGCCGGAGCTGATATAGCGGAGACCGATCGCTGTGTCCCCGCTGACTAACCCCTTAAAAGCCGTGTTCAATAGCGATCACGGCTTTTTAGGGGTTAAGCTACCATCGCCGGCCTGCTACACGATAGTGGCCGGCCATGGTGACTATGGCAACTGGACACCTAACAATGGCGTCCGGCTATGCCATCGACGGAAGCCTAATGGGTCCTGACAAAGTCAGACCCACTATGCTAGAAGTCAGTGAGTAGCTGACAGCTCTAATACACTGAACTACGCATGTAGTGCAGTGTATTAGAATTGCGATCAGGGCCTCCTGCCCTCAAGTCCCCTAGTGGGACAAAGTAATAAAGTTAAAAAAAAGTAAAAAAAAGATGTGTAAAAATAAGAAAATAAAAGTTTTAAAAGTAATAAAAGTAAAAATCCCCCTTTTTCCCTTATCAGTCCTTTATTATTAATAAAAATATATAAACAAACAAATAAACTTTACGTAATTGGTATCGCCGTGTCTGTAATGGCCTGAACTACAAAATGATTTCATTATTTATCCCGCGCGCTGAATGCCGAAAAAGAAAATAATAATAAACCGTACCAGAATCACAATTGTTTGGTCACTTTACCTCCCAAAAAATTAAATAAAAAGAGATCAAAAAGTTGCATGTAACTAAAAATGGTAATGATCCAAACTGCAGTTCGTTACGCAACGGCTTTCTTGATGGAAAAATAAAAAAGTTCTGGCTCTTAGAACATGGTAACACAAAAAGCAAATGATTTTTTACAAAACTTATTTTATTGTGCAAACGCCATAAGACATAAAGAAAACCATAAACATATGGTTTTGCCGTAATCATATCACCCCGCAGAATAAAGTGAATATGTCATTTATAGCACACGGTGAACGCTGTAAAAAAAAAATAGAATAAAAAAATAATAGTAGAATTGCTGGTTTTTAGTCACCATGCAACTTAAAAATAGAATAAAAATGTATCAAAAAGCGGCATGCACCCCATGAAAACTACAATGAATTCCTCAAGGTGTCTAGTTTCCAAAATGTGGTCACTTTTTAGGGGTTTCCCCTGTTTTGGCACCACAAGACCTCTTCAAACCGGACATGGTGCCTAATAAAAAGGAGGCCTCAAAATCCACTAGGTGATCCTTTGCTTTGGAGGCCGGTGCTTCAGTCCATTACCGCACTAGGGCTACATGTGGGATATTTCTCAAAACTGCAGAATCTGGGCAATAAGTATTAAGTTGTGTATCACTGGTAAAACCTTTTGTATTATAGAAAAAAATGGTATAAAAAGGATTTTCTGACAGAAAAAAAAATAATTTATATTTGACCTCTACTTTGCTCTAAATTCCTGTGAAACAACTAAAGGGTTCATAAACTTTTTACATGCTGTTGTGAATACTTTGAGGGGTCTAATTTCTAAAATGGGGTGTTTCATAGGGGTGTCTAATATATAGGCCCCTCAAAGCAACTTTAGAACTGAACTGGAACCTAGAAAAAATAAATTAGGCAATACTTCACTTCTTACATTATACTGAAAATGAGCAGTGCCCACCTTGATATGGCCCCAGTTTTGACCGTTTGTATAAATGGAGACCCCTATTAGACCGTTTGAGTGCCCGGTTTTCCCAAACATACACCCCCGAGAAGTGTATTTCTATTGATGAGTCCTTGGTAGATTTTAAAGGGAGAATTCAATTCCACCAGTACCTGCCGAGTAAGAGGGCAAGGTATGGTGTGCATCAGGGTATACCTACAAATTTAGGATATATGAAGGGAAGGACAGCAGTATTCAGCCCCCAGAATGCCCCCCCTTACTGGGAGTTAATGCAAAAATTGTGTGGGATTTGGTGCACCCACTGCTGGACCAGGGTTACCAACTCTACCTGGATAATTTTTATACCAGCGTCCCACTCTTCAACTGCCTCGCTTCCAGAAGTACTGCGGCATGCGGCACTGCTAGAAGAAATCTGAGAGGCCTCCCTAAGACTCTGCTTGGGCAAACACTAAGAAGGGGTGAAAGCAGGGCACAATCTAGCAGCAACATATTGTGTGTCAAGTACAAGGACAAGAGAGATGTCCTTGTATTGACAACAATACATGGCCACACCAGTACCCATGCACCTGTACGAGGTACCAGTACAGAGACCCCCAAACCAGACTGCATCCTGGACTACAATAGGTACATGGGAGGTGTGGACTTGTCAGATCATGTCCTGAAGCCCTACAGCACCATGCAGTGTGGTATAAGAAGCTGGCCGTGCACATCATTATCAAGAACCTAATCTTTAGGGACCAAGAAGGGGGCACCCAGTACTTCTGAAAAGCTCCAGTAGGCCAAATGGTGGTCCTTTCCTTCTGAGCCCTCCCATGGGCCCAAACAGCAGTTTATCACCACAAATGGGGTATTGCCGCACTTAGGACAAATTGGGCAACAAAATGGGGTATTTTGTTTCCTGTGAAAATAAGAAGTTTTGATCAAAAATGACATCTTATTGGAAAAAATGAAATTTTTTTCATTTCACAGCCCAATTCAAATACGTGCTGTGAAAAAACTGTGTGGTCAAAATGGTAACATCTATAAATCAATTCCTTGAGGGCTATAGTTTCCAAAATGGGGTCACTTCTGGTGGGTTTCCATTGCTTTGATACCTCTGGGACTCTGCAAATGCGACATGAGACCTGAAAACCAATCCAGCAAAATCTGGACTCCAACAAACACATAGCGCTCCTTTCCTTCTGAGCCCTCCCATGGGCCCAAACGGCAGTTTAGCACCACAAATGGGGTATTGCCGCACTCAGGACAAATTCGTCAATAAAATTGGGTATTTTTTTTCCCTGTGAAAATAAGAAATTTTGATCAAAAATGACATCTTATTGGAAAAAAATTTTTTTTAATTTCACAGCCCAATCCAAATACTTGCTGTGAAAAAACTGTGTGGTCAAAATGGTAAGGGTATGTTCACACGTAGTCAACCAAAACGTCTGAAAATCCAGAGCTGTTTTCAAGGGAAAACAGACCCTGCTTTTCAGACGTTTTTTTACCAACTCGCATTTTTCGCGGCGTTTTTCGCGCCGTTTTCGCGGCGTTTTTTACGTCCGTTTTTGGAGCTGTTTTCATTGGAGTCTATGAGAAAACAGCTCCAAAAACGTCTGAAAGAAGTGTCCTGCACTTCTTTTGACGAGGCTGTATTTTTACGAGTCGTCGTTTGACAGGTGTCAAACGACGACGCGTAAATAACAGGTCGTCTGCACAGTACGTCGGCAAACCCATTCAAATGAATGGGCAGATGTTTGCCAACGTATTGTAGCCCTATTTTCAGACGTAAAACGAGGCATAATACGGCTCGTATACGTCTGAAATTTGGCCGTGTGAACATACCCTCATAACAACCATAAATCAATTCCTTGAGGGGTGTCGTTTCCAAAATGGGGTCACTTCTGGAGGGTTTCCATTGCTTTGATACCTCTGGGGCTCTGCCAATGCGACAAGGCACCCGAAAACCAATCCAGCAAAATCTGGACTCCAACAAACACATAGCGCTCCTTTCCTTATGAGCCCTTCCATGGGCCCTAACAGTAGTTTATCACCATAAATGGGGTATTGCCGCACTCAGGACAAATTGGGAAACAAAATGAATTTCTTTATTTCTTGTGAAAATAAGAAATTTTATCAAAAATGACATCTTATTGGAAAAAAATTCATATTTTAAATTTCACAGCCCAATTCAAACACGTGCTGTTAGGGATCTGCCAGGTACTTCATCTAGCTATTCTCCTGGGATTAATCAATCCACACCTGAGGCCAGACCTGTTCGACTGACACCATCTCCCACCAACCAGGGTGGCAGGCTCAGGAGTGGGAGAGCCTATCGCGGCCTGGTCTGTCGGAGTTAGCTCCGCCCCCTGCCCTTTATTACCTGCCCTGTGCTCTCCCTCAGTGCTTGTAATTCTTTTGGATTCCTGGCCCCACTGCTGCTTGCTCCAGCCTGCTTCTGCCGTGCTTCTGCCTTGCTGCAGTTCTGCTTGACCTGCTTTGCTTTGCCCCTGGCTTGCTTCTGTCTCCGTGCCCGCTCGGGTGTACTCACTTCGTCCTGGTCCTGACTGTTCGTTCGCCGCCCCGTTTCCTCGTGGCGTTCCGTGGCTACTGCCCCTTCCCTTGCGTGTCCCCTGTTTGTCTTCCTGTGCACTTAGCCAGCGTAGGGACCGCCGCCCAGTTGTACCTCGTCGCCTAGGGCGAGTCGTTGCAAGTAGGCAGGGACAGGGCGGTGGGTAGATTAGGGCTCACTTTCCCTTCACCTCCTTCCTGCCATTACATAATTACAAGCCCTGAGGGAGAGCACAGGGCAGGTAATAAAGGGCAGGGGGCGGAGCTAACTCCGACAGACCAGGCCGCGATAGGCTCTCCCACTCCTGAGCCTGCCACCCTGGTTGGTGGGAGATGGTGTCAGTCGAACAGGTCTGGCCTCAGGTGTGGATTGATTAATCCCAGGAGAATAGCTAGATGAAGTACCTGGCAGATCCCTAACAGTACTCCCCCTTTTCGTAATGACCCTCGGGTGTGTTGAACGCAGTTTTCCACTCATCCCCCTCTTTGATGCGGATAAGGTTATATGCCCCCCGTAGATCGAACTTAGAAAACCATTGGGCTCCCTGAACCTGATTAAAAAGATCCGGAATCAAAGGAAGTGGGTACTGGTTCCTTACGGTGACCTTATTCAGGTTACGATAATCAATGCACGGCCTAAGACCACCATCCTTCTTCCCCACGAAGAAGAAGCCAGCACCTACAGGAGAAGTCGAGGGGCGAATGAAACCCTTGGCCAGGCATTCTTGGATATACACCCTCATCGCTTCACGCCATTCCGCCACAGCTTGAACCTTGGCAGGGTCCATGCGGAATTCATGAGGAGTGAGGATTTGCCCTAAAAATGGTATAATCGTCTCTGCCACGGATTCTGATTTAGCTTCTTTGTTTGTGAAACACATCCTGCGTCTCCATGGGGCCCCAGTCAATATCGTTTCTGACAGAGGGGTACAATTTGTTTCCTTATTTTGGAGAGCTTTTTGTAAAAAGTTGGAGATTGATCTGTCCTTCTCCTCCGCCTTCCATCCCGAAACTAATGGCCAAACGGAAAGGACCAACCAATCCCTGGAACAATATTTAAGGTGTTTCATCTCTGACTGTCAATTCGATTGGGTCTCATTCCTTCCCCTTGCTGAATTTTCCCTGAATAACCGGGTCAGTAACTCGTCAGGGGTCTCCCCGTTTTTCTGTAATTTCGGGTTTAACCCAAGGTTCTCCTCCGTCTCCCCTGGTTGTTCCAATAATCCTGAGGTAGAGGAGGTTCATCGGGAACTGTGCACTGTCTGGGCCCAGGTTCAGAAGAACCTAGAGGCGTCCCAGAGCACACAAAAGATTCAGGCGGATAGTAGACGTTCTGCTAACCCCCGGTTTGTCATCGGGGATTTGGTCTGGTTGTCGTCCAGGAACTTGCGCCTTAAGGTCCCGTCCAGGAAGTTTGCTCCCCGATTTATTGGACCTTATAAGATCATTGAAGTCCTCAACCCTGTATCCTTCCGTCTGGAGCTCCCCCCATCCTTTCGCATACATGACGTCTTCCATGCCTCCCTCCTTAAACGCTGCTCCCCGTCCTGGTCCCCCTCGAGGAAACCTCCTGTTCCCGTTCTCACCCCTGAGGGGGTGGAATTCGAGGTGGCCAAGATTATGGACAGTAGGATGGTCCAGGGCTCCCTCCAGTACCTGGTCCATTGGAGAGGATACGGGCCGGAGGAGAGGACTTGGGTACCTGCCCGTGATGTTCACGCTGGGGTATTGATCAGGAGGTTCCACCTCCTCTTCCCCACTAAACCGGGTCCCCTTAGTAAGGGTCCGGTGGCCCCTCATAAAAGGGGGAGTACTGTTAGGGATCTGCCAGGTACTTCATCTAGCTATTCTCCTGGGATTAATCAATCCACACCTGAGGCCAGACCTGTTCGACTGACACCATCTCCCACCAACCAGGGTGGCAGGCTCAGGAGTGGGAGAGCCTATCGCGGCCTGGTCTGTCGGAGTTAGCTCCGCCCCCTGCCCTTTATTACCTGCCCTGTGCTCTCCCTCAGTGCTTGTAATTCTTTTGGATTCCTGGCCCCACTGCTGCTTGCTCCAGCCTGCTTCTGCCGTGCTTCTGCCTTGCTGCAGTTCTGCTTGACCTGCTTTGCTTTGCCCCTGGCTTGCTTCTGTCTCCGTGCCCGCTCGGGTGTACTCACTTCGTCCTGGTCCTGACTGTTCGTTCGCCGCCCCGTTTCCTCGTGGCGTTCCGTGGCTACTGCCCCTTCCCTTGCGTGTCCCCTGTTTGTCTTCCTGTGCACTTAGCCAGCGTAGGGACCGCCGCCCAGTTGTACCTCGTCGCCTAGGGCGAGTCGTTGCAAGTAGGCAGGGACAGGGCGGTGGGTAGATTAGGGCTCACTTTCCCTTCACCTCCTTCCTGCCATTACACGTGCTGTGAAAAAACTGTGTGGTCAAAATGGTAACAACAACCATAAATCAATTCGTTGAGGGGTGTAGTTTCCAAAATGGTGTAACTTTTGGGGGATTCCTACTGTTTTGGCACCTCAACACATTTTCAAACCTGGCATGCTGCCTAAAATATATTCTAATAAAAGAGAGGCCCCAAAATGCACTAGGTGCTTCTTTGCTTCTGGGGCTTGTGTTTTAGTCCACGAGCACACTAGAGCCACATGTGGGACATTTCTAAAAACTGCAGAATCTGGATAATACATATTTAGTAGTGTTTCTCTGGTAATACATTCTGTGTTACAGAAAAAAAAATTGAATAAAATTGAAATTCAGCAAGAAAAATGAAATTTGCAAATGTCACCTCCACTTTGCTTTAATTCCTGTGAAATTCCTAAAGGGTTAAAAACTTTCTAAATGCTGTTTTGAATACTTTGAGGGGGTCTAGATTTTAAAATGTGGTGTTTTATGGGGGTTTCTAATACATAGGCCCCTCAAAGCCGCTTCAGAACTGAACATGGACCTTAAAAAAAAGGCTTTTGAAATTTTCTTAAAAATATGAGAAATTGCTGGTTATGTTCTAAGTCTTGTTACGTCCAAGAAAAATATATTTTTTTTCTAAAAACGATGCCAATCTAAAGTAGACATATGGGAAATGTGAACTAGTAACTATTTTAGGGGTATAACCATCTGTTTTACAAGCAGATGCATTTAAATTCAGAAAAATTCAATTTTTTCAAAATTTTCTCTACATTTTGCAATTTTTCACAAATATACACTGAATATATCGTCCAAATTTTACCACTAACATAAAGCCCAATGTGTCACGCGAAAACAGTCTCAGAATCGCTTGGATAGGTTTAAGCATTCCGATGTTATTACCACATAAATTGAAATATGTCAGATTTCAAAAATGAGCTCTGAGCCTTAAGACCAAAACAAGGCTGCGTCCTTAATGGGTTAAGCACCCCATTTAATTCAATTGGAAAACCCGCAGATTTGTTGAAATCTCACAGACTGCTGCTACTGTATTAAGTTGCAGGTCTTCCGCAATTAATCCGTTGCGGAAAATCCACAGTGTTTATGCTGTGTGTGTTCGTACCCTTAGGGTATGTTCACACAGCTTATTTTCTGATGTTTTTCGGGCCGTAAACGGTCAAAAAATGGCCAAAAAATTGGAAGCAGAGCTCCTCCAAACATCTGCCCATTTATTTAAATGGGAAAAACGTCGTTCTGTTCCGACGGGTTTTTTTTTACGCAGCCGTTTTTAAAAATGACCACGGTAAAAAAGGCCGCAAAAAATAAGTGCATGTCACTTCTTGAGCCGTTTTTGGAGCCATTTTTTATTGACTCTGTAGAAAAACAGCTCCAAAAACGGTCGTGAAAAACGTGAGCTGCTAAAGAAAACAACTGAAAATCAGGAGCTGTGTTCCCTTCAAAACAGCTCCGTATTTTTAGACGTTTTTTAGTAAGCGTGTGAACATACCATTAAACTTCATGAGCACAGCATAGCCATTTGCATGGAGCCTGTACAGAGGCACTTGGAATCCCTGTGATTGCAAATTGTTGACCAGTCTTCAGCTGCATGGTTAACCTGTAAAAATATAGGGAAAAATTTAAATTTACAACGGCGCTAAAACAATTACAATAAACTTTTATAGTGACCAATAAATGGTGAAAATAAAAATTTAAAAATTGCTTTTTTTCCTGTATTTAACAAATAATCTAAGTTCACATACAGTAAATAAAAAAAATTACTTATGTGTATATGGGGCCTAAAAGAAACACCGCTCGCAAAAAACAAGACCCCAGACAGCTATGTTAACATAAAAATATATATTTTTTTGGCTGTGAATGTGGGAAGGCAAATACCCAAATAAATTAATCTGGCTATACGAACAAAAACAGCACCCATATTTTCCAGCAGTAAAAGAGTTAAATTACAAAATATACGGCAAACAGCTGACTCTAATTCTTATGGTATGTTCACACACTGCATTTGTTTTTTGCATTCTTTGGGAAAAATACCAGGAAAATATATTAACCCCTTCGCACACCTGGGTGTAAATGCACGTCCAGCTGTGCAGTAACTTCGCGCACGTGGGCGTGCAGTTACGTCCACACTTTAAAGGTAAACCGCCTCGCGGCGCTACGCAGCAGCGGCGGCGGTTAACTTCACAGTTTGTCTCCCCTGGTCTCCGGGCTGACTACAACGGAACAATCGTAGTGGACCCTTGTTGGAGATCGCTCTGATTGGTTAGTCAGTACAGACTTACCAATCGGAGCTTAAAACTTTAGAAAATAATACGTCACAGGCTCTGATCTCCTCTTTGGGAGTCAGGAAGTCGAGGAGATCTGCGCCTGTAGCCGCCATGGTCAGAAAAAGTAAAAAAAAAACACTTATATCCCCATTAACCCCTTGATGACAGTCTGTAACTGTGATCCCCCCTTCCTCTCCCAGTCTATAAGGGAGTTTTTTTTTGTATTTTTTTTAAAAAATTCAGAAAACTCTAAAAAAAAAGTTTAATCAGTGTTAGTGAGTGTTAGGCTGGGTTCACACGACCTATTTTCAGGCGTAAACGAGGCATATTATGCCTCGTTTTACGTCTGAAAATAGGGCTACAATACGTCGGCAAACATCTGCCCATTCATTTGAATGGGTTTGCCGACGTACTGTGCAGACGACCTGTCATTTACGCGTCGTCGTTTGACAGCTATCAAACAACGATGCGTAAAAATACAGCCTCGTCAAAAGAAGTGCAGGGCACTTCTGTAAGACGTAATTTGAGCCGTTCTTCATTGAACTCAAAATTTACGGCTGTCAGAGAAGCCTCCCAAAATGCGAGGAGGAGCATTTACGTCTGAAACGAGACAGCTGTTTTCTCCTGAAAACAGTCTGTCTTTTCAGACGGAAATGCCTGCTATCGTGTGCACATACCCTTAATGTCAATTTAGTGAGATTCAGTCAGTGTCAATTTAGTCAGTTAGTCAGCGTCAATTTAGTCAGTGTTAGTCAGTGTCCATTTAGTCAGCGTCAATTTAGTCAGTGTTAGTCAGCGTCCATTTAGTCAGTATTAGTCAGCGTCCATTTAGTCAG
The DNA here is from genome assembly GCF_050947455.1 of Rhinoderma darwinii. Lineage (NCBI taxonomy): Eukaryota > Metazoa > Chordata > Amphibia > Anura > Rhinodermatidae > Rhinoderma > Rhinoderma darwinii. Next base: position 129,220,034 of record NC_134690.1, on the reverse strand, counting down.
TGTTAGTCTGCGTCCATTTAGTCAGTGTTAGTCTGGGTCAATTTGGTTAGTGTCAGTCAGTGTCAGCGTCACTTAGTTTCATACCATCTGTTAGTCAACATCAGACCGTCTGTTAGTCAGCATCAGACCATCTGTTAGTCAGTGTCAGACTGTCTGTTAGTCAGCGTTAGATAATCAGCGTCAGTCCGTTAGTGTCAGTCAGCGTCAGTCAGTGTGTGATTGTCAGTTAGTCATCGTCTTTTTGTCAGTGTAGTTTAGTCAGTGTAAGGGCTAACGCTGATGTGAACAGGCCCTTAGTCAGTTTTAGTGTCATAAAATAAAAAAAATAAAAAAATATATTGGTATAGGTTAGTGGTAGTATTTAGTGTTTTATGTAAAAAAAAAAAAAAAGACAAAAAAAAGTTATATTATACATTTTTTTGCATACATATACATACATTTACTCTACATAAATAAAAAAAATTGCCTGAAAAACACTTACCGCAGAGGAGACATATGAGATGCTCGCATTGGACACAGATACTGTGAGTGATGCTGGGTCCGCTTTCTTTCTGTCCTCCTCCTCAAGTGACACCGAGGAACCTCCTTGCAGTAACAGGAGGGTTAGCGTTCTGGTTACACCTGCACCTAAACCTAATTGGTTGCCCCCAACCTCCTACACCCCCCAAGTACCGGACTTTACTGCTGCTTCAGGAGTCCATGTTCAGACAGCAGGAAATTTAGATTTTTCCAGCTTTTTTTCAGACAGCATTGTGGACAAAATTGTTGAGCAAACAAATCTCTGTGCTCAACAATTTATTGCTGTCAACTCCGGTAGTTTTTGTGCCAGGCCATACAGATGGCATCCCACCTACAAAGCAGAAATGCTGCAGTACAAGGGGATTGGTCCTGAATATGGGCCTAACAATGAAGCCATCGGTGAGGGCCTATTGGTCCACTGATATTCTTTACTACTGCCCCTTATACCGCACCACAATGCCCAGGGCTCGTTTTCAGGCAATACAAAAGTTCTTACATTTTAATGATAATTCCCAGTGCCGCCCCCAGGATTACCCCAATTTCGATCGACTATAAAATTAGACCCCCTTATTTCCCATTTGGCCCAAAAATTTTCATCGTCATATATCCCTGGAAGAGAACTTGCCATTGACGAGTCCCTGGTACATTTCAAGGGAAGGGTGAAGTTCAGGCAGTATTTGCCCAACAAACGTGCCAGGTATGGCATCAAGATATACAAGTTGTGTGAGTCGGAGTCGGGCTACACACATACTTTTAAAATATACGACTAAAATTTAATTTAAGACCTCTTCAAACCTGACATGGTGCCTAAAATATATTCTAAAAAAAAGTGCTCCTTTGCTTCTGAGGCCTTTGTTTCAGACCATTAGGACACTAGGGCCACATGTGGGATAGTTCTAAAAAACTGCAGAATCTGGGCAATAAATATTGAGTTGCATCTTTCGAAAAAAAACATTCTGTGTCACAGAATTTTTTTAATACAAATGAATTCTGACAAAAAAAATTGACATTTTTCAATTTCACCACTAATTTCTTTAATTTCTGTGAAAGGCCTAAAGAGTTAAAACACTTTTTGAATGCTGTTTTGAATACCTTGAGGGGTGCAGTTTTCAAAATGGGGTGATTTATGGGGACTTTCTAATATATAAGGCTCTCAAAGCCACTTCAGAACTGAAATGGTCCCTGAAAAAATTGCCCTTTGAAATTTTCTTGAAAATATGAGAAATTGCTGCTAAAGTTCTAAGCCTTGTAACGTCATATAAAAATAAAAGGATATTCAAAGAACGATGCAAACATAAAGTAGACATATGGGATATAAGCAATAGGAACTATTTTGTGTGGTATTACTATCTGTCTTACAAGCAGATACATTTAAACTTAAAAAATTCTAATTTTTGCAAATTTTCTCTAAATTCTGGTGTTTTTCACAAATAAAAATTGCATTTTTCTACCACATTTTTTTCACTAACTTAAAGTACAATATGTCATGAGAAAACAATCTCAGAATCACTTGGATAGGTAAAAGCATTACCAAGTTATTACCACATAAATTGACACGTCAGATTTGAAAAAATCGGATTCATCCTCAAGGCCAAAACAGGCTCAGTCCTGAAGGGTTTAATATTATTTTTTACAGAAAAACACACATGCAAAAACAAGTGCTGCAAAAACCATAACAAAAACATAACTGGCAACATAATTGGTGTATAATATACTGAGTTAAGTTTAGCATTTGGGGGTCCGCTGTGATTCTATTTCACAAAGGCTCACATAAACCTGGAGCCGTCACTGCAAGCGGGTATCACGTGACAATGGTCAAGTGACAGTAGCTCAGCATTGAATTTGACAATAAAAGACATATAGTGATATCAATTTCCCATTAGCTTCTATAAATCAATCTGACAACACAGCTGCTTTACTATAGTATGAACCTATTTATTTAGTTTTTATTTTTTTTTATTTAACACATTTATATTTATTTGATTTAACTGGGCAAATAAAACATTCTAAATTCAAAACAAAATAGAATTGTAGTATTAATGGTACATAAGTAATATGTCAATTCTGTCCTGTTACACCTAGGCACAGCAGAATGGAGCATCTTAGCTGCATTCTTATTGCAGGTTACTAGATTTTTTTTATTTTTCTATTTTTCACTGTGAATGTGATTATGTAAGATACTGGCAATTTCCAAACTGTATTTCAGTTTACATTTCACTTTCGGCAGCACAAGTAATTGCACTACTCCAGTTTCAATGTATTTACACACAGAATGTAATTATCTTCTCTGGCACAGGATACATAAAATGCAGCTGAATGAACATCTCTCTAGATTGAGATAACTAAGGTCAGTGGCACCAAAATTACCTTTTCCTTATCACTGATTATAGTTTGATGCTATGACACAGCTAGTAGCTAATCTGATGAATCCTGCAGCCACTGTTAGTTCATTTCTTCACTTTTATATTTTCTGTTCCTTCTCGGTGTGTAAGTGCTTGCCTTAAGTTTAGTAGAAGAGGTCATCTGCTTTTTTCTATCAACACCTTCTTGGGATTGAGTGGAAGCAGATCAAACATAGTTACCTAAAGGACATTCACCATCAAAAACACAACTGAATCTAACATTTTCCCTCGAGTCTTGAAACCTGTAGAGGTGAGATTGTTCATAGTGTTGATTAAATTGCTCATTAAAGCTTTTACATATCATAAAAAAAAAATTGTAGTCCTTAACCCCTTAAAATAGCCTGTTTTGGCCTTAAGGACACAGCCAATTTTTTCAAATCTGACATGTGTCACTTTATGTGGTAATATCTCTGGAATGCTTTTATGTATCCAAGCAATTCTGAGACTGTTTTCTTGTGACACAATGTACTTTATGTGAGTGGTACAATTTGGTCAATATATTCAGCGTTTATTTGTGAAAAACCACAAAATTCAGAGAAAATTAGCAAGAAATTAGCATTTTCTAAATTTAAATGTATTTGCTTGTAAGACAGATAGTAATACCACACAAAATAGTTACTAAATAACATTTCTCATATGTCTACTTTATGTTTGCATATTTTTTTTAAAGTATTTTTCTAGGACGTTACAAGGCTTAGAATTTTGGCAGCAATTTCTGACATTTTGAAGAAAATTTCAAAAGGTCATTTTTTCAGAGACCAGTTCAGTTCTGAAGTGGCTTTGAGGGCCTTATATATTAGAAAGTCCCCATAAATCACCCCATTTTAAAAACTAGACCTCTCAAAGCATTCAAAACAGCATTTTAATTTTTTTTTGCCGAAATTCATTGGTAATAAAAACAATTCTTTAAGAGAAGGTTTTTCCAGAGAAACGCAACTCAATATTTATTGCCCAGATTCTGCAGTTTTTAGAAATATCACACATGTGGCCCTAGTGCCCTAATAGACTGAAACATAGGCCTTAGAAGCAAAGGAGCACTTAGTGGATTTTGGGGGCAGCTTTTTTTTAGATTATATTTTAGGCACCATGTCAGGTTTGAAGAGGTCTTGTGGTGCCAAAACAGTGGAAACCCCCAAAAAGTGACCCCATTTTGGAAAATAAACCCCTCAAGAAATTTAGCTAGGGGTATAGTTAGAAATTCGACCCCACAGTTTCTTTACTAAACTTATTGGAATTAGTCTGTAAAAATTAAAATCTACTTTTTTCTAAAAAACGTAGAAAGTTTTAATTTTTACATGCAATAAATGAGAAAAGGCACCCCAATATTTGTAAAACATCTTCTCCCGATTATGGCAATGCCCCATATCTGGTAATAAACCGCTGTTTGACCCACGGCAGGGCTCACAAGGGAAGGAGCACCATTTCGATTTTGTTAAGCAGATATTGCTGGAATAGTTTTCGGTGCCATGTCGTGTTTGCAACGCCCTGGAGGGACTAAAACAGTGGAAACCCCCCAAAAGTGACCCATTTTTGAAACTACACCCCTCAAGAAATATTTCTACATGTATAATTAGCATTTTGACCCCACATGTTTTTTACAGAATTTCTGAGAATTATGCCGTAAAATTGAAAATCTACATTTTTTCTAATAAAATGTCGTTTTAGCTCAGATTTTTTCATTTTTACAATAGATAAAGGAGAAAAAGCACCCGAACATTTGTAAAGCAAACTCTTCTGAGCACAGTAATACTCCATATGTGGTAATAAACTGCTGTTTGGACACACGGCGGGGCTTAGAAAGGACGGAGCGCCATTTGACTTTTGGTGCTCAAGTTTTGCTGGAATGTTTGCGGCCCCATGTCACATTTGCAAAGCCACTGAGGGGCCAAAATAGTGACCCCATTTGGGAAACTTCATGCCTCATGGAATATATCTAGCGGTAAAGTGAGCATTTTGACCCCACAGTTTTTTTGCTGAATTTATTGGAATTAGGCAGGGAAAATGAAAATCTACATTCTTTCCACGAAATATGTTGAATTTTTTTCATTTTCACAAGGAATAAAGGAGAAAAAGTGCCCCAACAATTGTAAAGCAATGTCTCCCAAGTACGGCAATACCCCATATGTGGTCATAAACTGCTGCTTGGACACACAACAGGGCTCAGAATGGAGGAGTGCTATTTTGCATGTAGATTTTGGTTGATTGTTTTTTGGGCGCCATGTTGCATTTGCAGAGAAGTGACTCAATTTTCTAGGGGTGTAGTGAGCATTTTGATCCCACTGATGTTTCATAGATTGTATTAGAATTTTCCCCAAAAATATGTAGTTTTGCACCCAATTTTTTTTTTCACAAGGGGTAATAGGAGAAAAAACAACACACAATTTGTTACCCAATTTATCCAGAGTACGGAAATACCCCATGTGTGACACTAAACTGCTGTTTGGGCACATGGCAGAGCTCAAAATGGAAGGGGCGCCATTTGGCTTTTAGAGCGCAGATTTTACTGGACTGGTGTATGGGCGCCATGTCGCATTTGCAGAGCCCCTTAGGTACCAGAGTAGAGTGGAAAACCCAGAGAAGTGACCCCATTTTGTAAACTACACCCATCTAAGGAGTTAATTGGCCGGATCGGAGCCTAGCTCCGGTCCTGGCCGTTGCAGCAGGGTGTCGGACCGCTGATAACCAGCGTTGATAGTGCTGGCTTAGCTTCTGAGCCAGCGCCATCACATACACCTTCTCATGGAGCTTTGATTGGTCAGTCTGCTGTGACTGACCAATCACAGCAATCGCCGGCCGGGGACCGCTGCGATTGGTCTGCTGCCGTCTTACTGTGCCGATCAACTGTCATAAACAGTTGACGGCACAGTTCTGTCACCCTGTCCTTTGACAGGGTGACAGTTTTTAGCCAGGATGCACTGGTACGTCCCGGTGGCTTAAAGCACTGTCATACAGGACGTACCGGTGCGTCCTGGTGCGGTAAGGGGTTAAGGGTCTTCGCAAAGTTTTCTCTGAGAATAGAAAACAGAAAACAAGTAACTGATTTTCTTTTCACTGGATATCTTTGAAACCACTAAGTAACAGATGCATTAGAAACATAGCTTTTCTTACTCAGATATGACATACTTGACAAGTATCCTCTATCCATACTGTATGAGCTGTCACTAAGAAGTTTGGGTTAAATTCAATCACTATGAGAATAAAAAAATATATATAGACTTTCACCTTAGCCCTGACCAGAAGCTTTACCCCGTTCCTGACAAGGCCCATTTTCAAGTTTTAAAGATGTGCCAATTTAATAGCAAATTGTTGTTCTATCACTCTTCCAACTTACATGTATTGGGTCTTGTTTTTTCATAGAACATATTGGGCTTCAATATTTTGTAAAAAAATAATAGAATAGAATAGTATAGAAAACCTGTTACACGGGTTTGCTAGCAAAAGGAATGATACATATTTATAATTGTGGTCTTTGAGGACAAAGTTGTTCATTAGAGGCTTGTCTTACTTCAGGGTTTTGCCTTCTTAATGTTTTGTTTTGGGAACTGGTTTCTTGTTCCTGGTATTCCTCTGCACTCATAGTTGCTCTTTTTATTCTCTGGGCCAAATATATATATATATATATATATATATATGATGATTATCAGCATTGGCCCTTTTATAAGTGAGTGTGATCACGCGTAGGAGCTAAGGGTCAATCCTGATAATCAATATATATTAACCCTTTCAAGACCGAGCTCATTTTGGCCTTCAGGACCAGCCCCATTTTTTCAAATCTGACATGTGTGAATTTATGTGGTAATAACTCTGGAATTCTTTTGCCTATCCAAGCGATACTGAGATTGTTTTCTAATGACATATTGTACTTTATGTTAGTGGAAAATTTGGTCAATAAATTCATTGCTTATTTGTGAAAACACCAAAATTTAGAGAAAATTTGCAAAAATTATGATTTTTCTAATTTTATATGTATCTGCTTGTAAAACAGATAGTAATACCACACAAAATAGTTACTATTTCACATATTCCATATATCTACTTTATATTTGCATTTTTTTTTTGAACATTATTTTATTTTTCTAGGACGTTAGAAGGCTTAGTACTTTAGCAGCAATTTCTCACATTTTCAATAAAATTTCAAAAGGCTATTTTTACAGGGACAAGTTCAGTTCTAAAGCGGCTTTGAGGGCCTTATGTACTAGATAGACCCCATAAATCACCACATATTAAGAACTTCACACCTCAAAGTATTCAAAACAGCATTCAGAAAGTTTCTAAACCCTTTAGGTGTTTCACAGGTATTAAAGCAAAGTAGAGGGGAAATTTACAAATTTTATTATTTTTGCTGCAATTTATTTGTAATACATTTTTTTCTGTAACACAGAAGGTTTTACCAGGGAAATGCAACTCAATATTTATTGCCCAGATTCTGCCGTTTTTAGAAATATCCCACATGTGGCCCTAGTGTGATAATGGACTGAAATACCGGCCTCAGAAGCAAAGGAGCACCTAGAGGATTTTGTGGCCTCCTTTTTTTAGAATATATTTTAGGCACCATGTCAGGTTTGAAGAGGTCTTGTAGTGCCAAAACAGTGGAAATCCCCCAAAAGTGACACGGTTTTGGAAACTGCACACCTCAAGGAATTTTTCTAGGGGTATAGTTAGCATCTTGACCCCACAGGTATTTTGCTATATTTATTGGAGTTTGCCTGTGAAAGTAAAAATCTTTTTTCTGAAAAAATGTAAAAAAAAAATAATATTTGCAAGTAATAAAGAATAAAAAGCACCCCAAAACTTGTAAAGATACTTCTCCCGATTACAGCAATACCCCATATGTGTTACTAAACTATTGTTTGGACCCACGGCAGAGCTCAGAACTGAAGGCGCGCCATTTTGATTTTGAGGAGCAGATTTTGCTGGATTGGTTTTCAGTGCCATGTCGCGTTTGCAATGCCCTGGAGGGAGCAAAACGGTGGAAACCCTACAAAAGTGACCCATTTTGAAGACTACACCCCTCAAGGAATTTTTCTAGTGGTATAGTTAGCATTTTGACCCCACAGTTTTTTTGCTGAATTTAGTGGAATTAGGCCGTGAAAATGAAAATCTACTTTTTTCTGAAAAAACATAGCAATGTTTAATTTTTACAATGAATAAAGGAGAAAAATCACCTCAAAATTTGTAAAGCAATTTGTCCTGATTACAGCAATATGCCATATGTGGTAATAAACTGCTGTTTGGACCCACGGCAAGACTCAGAAGGGAAGGAACAATATTAGGCTTTTGGAGCTCAAATTTAGCTGGAATGGTTTTCGGGTGTCATGTCGCATTTGCAAAGCCCCTGAGGTACCAAAACAGTGGAAACCTCCCAAAAGTCCCTTTAGGGGACTGGAACGAGCGATCATTAGGTCGCTGGTACAATACACTGCAATACTAATGTATTACAGTATAATATAATTTTTACAGACTCCTGTAACAGCGCGATCGCTGTTCCTGTCCATTAGTCCCGGGTGTCAGCTGTAATACACAGCTGACACCTGCAGAATATGGCGCGGGCGCAGCGCATGAGCCCGCTCCATATATAACCCCCCGCACCACGACGTGCTATTAAGTCGTGGTGCGCGAAGGCGTTAATGTGCAGCGGATGGTGCAAAGTGAAAATTACAATTTTCCACTGATATACCATTTTAATGCACAATATGTTGTGCCCAGTTTGTGCCACTGAAGACAAATACCTCGTACAATGTTGAGCGGGTTCTCCCGGATATAAAATATCATATATGTGGACGTAAGCTGGTGTTTGGGCACGCTATGGGTCTCAGAAGTGAGGGAGCGCCATTTGGCTTTTGGAGCACAGATTTTGCTTGGTAACTGTTCTGTTTGGGGTTTTGCTGGTATTTCAGTTTATAATGTGGGGGTATGTGTAAATTGGGCAGAGTACATCAGGACATAATAAAAGGGTATAATACTTTGGTAAATAAATAATAATCTGCAGATATGTGGCCTATGTCGCACTGATAAATGGCGCACAATCTTATCCACTTTTGTACACTGCACAATTTCTGTCGCTATATTCTGAGAGCCAGAACTTTTTTTCTTTTTTCTTCACCGGAGCTGTTTGAGGGCTTATTTGTTGCGGAACAATCTGTAGTTTTCATTGGTACCATTTTAGGGTACATGTGATTTTTTTTATCACTTTTTATTAGATTTTTTTGGCAAGTAAAGTGACAAAAAAACATAAATTCTGACAATGTTTTTTTTTTTAAAAGGTTTCACCGTGCGCTATAAATGACATTTTACTTTATTCTGCGGGTCGATACGATTACGGCGATACCAGATGTATATAGTTTTTTTCTTTTTTGTGGCGTTTTCGATAAAATTATTTATTTCTTGTGTCACCATATTCTGAGAACCATAACTTTTTTATTTTTCAGTCAAAAAAGCTGTGTAAGGGCTTGTTTTTTGAGGGACGGGTTGTAGTTTTTATTGGTGCTATTTTGGGGTACATGCGACTTTTTGATCACTTTTTATTGTATATTGTGGAAAGGGTGGTGACCAAAAAATAGTGATCCTAGTGTTGCTTTTTTACTTTTTTTTTTTGCAGCGTTCACCGTGCGGGAAAAATAATATTATAGTTTTATGGTTTGGGTCGTTATGAATGCCGTGATACCAAATATGTGTACTTTTTTTTAAAATTTTCATATTTTTCCTATAATAAAAGACTTATTATAGGAAAAAATGCATTTTTTGTTTTTGTAACTTATAACTTGTTTTTACATTTTTATAAAACATTTTTATTACTTTTTTTCTTTACTTTTTACTTGTTTTACTTGAAGACCTGCAGCACAGATAGCTGCTACAATACATTACACTACCTAGGTAGTGTAACGTATTATAAACTGTCAGTGTGAAGCTGAGAGTCACACTGACAGGAAGCCTATGAGGACCGGCCTCCGGCTGGTTCCCATAGGCTGCTGTGCATGGCAGACCCGGGGGCTGTTGTATGGCCTCCGGTTTTGCCTTATAACCGACTGCAGCACCCACAATTGGTCCCCGGGAAAGTTTGTTGTAGCAACAAACTTTCCAGTTTGTTGTAGTAACAAATTTTCCAGTTCGTTGCTACAACAAACTTCCCCTGCGATCACATGACCGGGACCTGAACCAATTAGGTCCCGGTCATGTCTCCGGGACCAGAGGCAGGGGATAACAGCGCAATCCGGGTGTCAGCGCTACTCTGAGACAGAGCCCAGCAAGCGCCGACGTGAATGTACAGTGGGCGGTCCGGAAGTGGCTAAAGGATAACTAGATAAGGACTAGACAACAAGATAAGGAGATCCTTTCGTTACAAAACAACAGTGTAAATAAAAAGGCCCAAATAATGTCAAATTACATTTGTGATAAAAGTGAAAAACTGACAGGCAAATTAAAGTGTATGTTCACAAATGCCATAAGTCTAGCAAGCAAAATGGGGGAGCTGGAGGCCTTGATACTGGAAGAAAATATAGATATAGTTGGTGTTGCTGAAACATGGCTGGACTCTTCACATGACTGGGCTGTAAATCTACAGGGTTTTACACTTTTTCGGAAAGACAGGACAAATAGGTGGTGGTGTATGTCTGTATGTGAGAAATGATATGAAGGCGAGTGTGAAAGAGACAATAGTGGGTGAATACTGTGAGGAGGTTGAAACCTTGTGGGTGGAACTAGAAAGGGAGGTAAACACTGAAAAAATTACTTTTGGTGTAATCTATAGACCCCCCAATATAACTGAGGAGATGGAAGTTCAGCTTTATAAACAGATGGAGCGGGCTGCACAGGCGGGTACTGTAGTGATAATGGGAGATTTTAATTTCCGGGATATTAATTGGTGTCATGGTTCAGCTTCAACTGCAAAGGGGAGACATTTCCTCAACCTGTTGCAGGAAAATTTTATGGGCCAGTTTGTGGAAGACCCGACTAGAGGTGAAGCTCTGTTGGATCTGGTCATTTCTAATAATGCAGATCTTGTTGGGAATGTCAATGTTCGTGAAAACCTTGGTAACAGTGATCACAATATAGTTACATTTTACCTATACTGTAAAAAACAAACGCAGGCTGGGAGGGCAAAAACATTTAATTTTAAGAAAGCCAAATTCCCCAGGATGAGGGCTGCAATTCAGGATATAGATTGGGAAGAACTAATGTCAAATAATGGTACAAATGATAAATGGGAGATTTTCAAATCTATTTTGAGTTATTATAGTGCAAAATTTATTCCTATAGGTAACAAGTATAAACGACTCAAATTAAACCCCACATGGCTTACACCTTCCGTGAAAGGGGCAATACATGACAAAAAAAGGGCATTTAAAAAATACAAATCTGAGGGTACAGCTGTAGCCTTTGTAAAATATAAAGAGCTTAATAAAATCTGTAAAAAGGTAATAAAATTAGCAACAATACAAAATGAAAGGCAGGTGGCCAGGGATAGTAAAACAAATCCCAAAAAATTCTTCAAGTATATAAATGCTAAAAAGCCAAGGTCTGAACATGTAGGACCCCTAGATAATGGTAATGGAGAGTTGGTCACAGGGGATCAAGAGAAGGCAGAGTTACTAAATGGGTTCTTTAGCTCTGTATATACAACTGAAGAAAGAGCAGCTGATGTAGCCGGTGCCAGTGCTGTTAATATATCAGTTGATATACTGAATTGGATGAATGTAGATATGGTCCAAGCTAAATTAAATAAAATAAATGTGCACAAGGCCCCGGGACCAGATGGGTTACACCCTAGAATTCTTAAAGAGCTTAGTTCAGTTATTTCTGTCCCCCTTTTCATAATATTCAGAGAATCTCTAGTGACTGGTATAGTGCCAAGGGACTGGCGCAGCGCAAATGTGGTGCCGATTTTCTAAAAGGGCTCTAGGTCTTCCCCGGGTAATTATAGACCAGTAAGCTTAACATCCATCGTGGGGAAAATGTTTGAGGGGCTATTGAGGGACTATATACAGGATTATGTGACAAAAAATAGTATTATAAGTGACAGCCAGCACGGTTTTACTAAGGACAGAAGTTGTCAAACTAACCTAATCTGTTTTTATGAAGAGGTGAGCAGAAGCCTAGACAGAGGGGCCGCTGTGGATTTAGTGTTTTTGGACTTTGCAAAGGCATTTGACACTGTCCCCCATAGACGCCTAATGGGTAAATTAAGGACTATAGGTTTAGAAAATATAGTTTGTAATTGGATTGAGAATTGGCTCAAGGACCGTATCCAGAGAGTTGTGGTCAATGATTCCTACTCTGAATGGTCCCCGGTAATAAGTGGTGTACCCCAGGGTTCAGTGCTGGGACCACTATTATTCAACTTATTTATTAATGATATAGAGGATGGGATTAATAGCACTATTTCTATTTTTGCAGATGACACCAAGCTATGTAATATAGTTCAGTCTATGGAAGATGTTCATGAATTGCAGGCAGATTTAAACAAACTAAGGGTTTGGGCATCCACTTGGCAGATGAAGTTTAATGTAGATAAATGTAAAGTTATGCATCTGGGTACCAACAACCTGCATGCGTCATATGTCCTAGGGGGAGCTACACTGGCGGATTCACTTGTTGAGAAGGATCTGGGTGTACTTGTAAATCATAAACTCAATAACAGCATGCAGTGTCAATCAGCTGCTTCAAAGGCCAGCAGGATATTGTCGTGTATTAAAAGAGGCATGGACTCACGGGACAGGGATGTAATATTGCCACTTTACAAAGCATTAGTGAGGCCTCATCTAGAATATGCAGTTCAGTTCTGGGCTCCAGTTTCTAGAAAGGATGCCCTGGAGTTGGAAAAAATACAAAGCTAATTAGGGGGCATGTTGAATTTAAGTTATGAGGAAAGATTAAAAGAATTAAACCTATTTAGCCTTGAAAAAAGACGACTAAGGGGGGACATGATTAACTTATATAAATATATTAATGGCACATACAAAAAATATGGTGAAATCCTGTTCCATGTAAAACCCCCTCAAAAAACAAAGGGGCACTACCTCCGTCTGGAGAAAAAAAGGTTCAACCTGCAGAGGCGACAAGCCTTCTTTACCGTGAGAACTGTGAATCTATGGAATAGCCTACCGCAGGAGCTGGTCACAGCAGGGACAGTAGATGGCTTTAAAAAAGGGTTAGATAATTTCCTAGAACAAAAAAGTATTAACTCCTATGTGTAGAAATTTTTCCTTCCCTTTTCCCATCCCTTGGTTGAACTTGATGGACATGTGTCTTTTTTCAGCCGTACTAACTATGTAACTATGTAACAATGTAACTATGTAATACCTGCAATTCTCTTATGTAAAAGAATTGTGTCTTGGTATTTTTTGGAGAAAAGGGAATTGCATGCACAGTAATTCTTTAATTACTCCTAAAAATAAGAAAATCGTGAATCAAAACAAAAATTGTCCATAGAGTTGAGAAAAATCTATTTTGCAAAATCACTCAGCGCTACACACAGTGATAACTCTGAGTACAGATAATGTAGTAGATGTTACCTGCTGTCCTATGTAAGACCACATATAACACAGTGATAACTCTCTGAGTACAGCTAATGTAGAGGTTACCTGCAGTCCTATGTAATACCACAGATAACACAGTGATAACTCTCTGAGTACAGATAATGTAGTAGATGGTACCTGCAGTCCTATGTAACACCACATATAACACAGTGATAACTCTGAGTACAGATAATGTAGTAGATGCACACACAGAAATACAGTGAAGGAAATAAGTATTTGATCGCTTGCTGATTTTGTAAGTTTGCCCACTGTCAAAGACATGAACAGTCTAGAATTTTTAGGCTAGGTTAATTTTACCAGTGAGAGATAGATTATATAAAAAAAAAAAAAAAAGAAAATCACATTGGCAAAATTATATATATTTATTTGCATTGTGCACAGAGAAATAAGTATTTGATCCATTTGGCAAAAAAGACTTAATACTTGGTGGCAAAACCCTAGTTGGCAAGCACAGCAGTCAGAAGTTTTTTGTAGTTGATGATGAAGTTTGCACACATGTTAGATGGAATTTTGGCCCACTCCTCTTTGCAGATCATCTGTAAATCATTAAGATTTCGAGGCTGTCGCTTGGCAACTTGGATCTTCAGCTCCCTCCATAAGTTTTTGATGGGATTAAGGTCTGGAGACTGTCTAGGCCACTCCATGACCTTAATGTGCTTCTTTTTGAGCCACTCCTTTGTTGCCTTGGCTGTATGTTTTGGGTCATTGTCGTGCTGGAAGACCCAGCCACGAGTCATTTTTAATGTCCTGGTGGAGGGAAGGAGGTTGTCACTCAGGATTTTACGGTACATGGCTCCATCCATTCTCCCATTGATGCGGTGAAGTAATCCTGTGCCCTTAGCAGAGAAATACCCCCAAAGCATAATGTTTCCACCTCCATGCTTGACAGTGGGGACGGTGTTCTTTGGGTTATAAGCAGCATTTCTCTTCCTCCAAACACGGCGAGTTGAGTTAATGCCAAAGAGCTAAATTTTAGTCTCATCTGACCACAGCACCTTCTCCCAATCACTCTCAGAATCATACACATGTTCATTTGCAAACTTCACACAGGCCTGTACATGTGCCTTCTTGAGCTGGGGACCTTGCGGGCACTGCAGGATTTTAATCCATTACGGTGTAATGTGTTACCAATGGTTTTCTTGGTGACTGTGGTCCCAGCTGCCTTGAGATCATTAACAAGTTCCCCGTGTGTAGTTTTCGGCTAAGCTCTCACCTTCCTCAGGATCAAGGATACCCCACGAGGTGAGATTTTGCATGGAGCCCCAGATCGATGTCGATTGACAGTCATTTTGTATGTCTTCCATTTTCTTACTATTGCACCAACAGTTGTCTCCTTCTCACCCAGCGTCTTACTTATGGTTTTGTAGCCCATTCCAGCCTTGTGCAGGTCTATGATCTTGTCCCTGACATCCTTAGAAAGCTCTTTGGCCTTGCCCATGTTGTAGAGGTTAGAGTCAGACTGATTAATTGAGTCTGTGGACAGGAGTCTTTTATACAGGTGACCATTTAAGACAGCTGTCTTTAATGCAGGCACCAAGTTGATTTGGAGCATGTAACTGGTCTGGAGGAGGCTGAACTCGTAATGGTTGGTAGGGGATCAAATACTTATTTCTCTGTGCACAATGCAAATAAATATATATAATTTTGACTATGTGATTTTCAGTTTTTATTTTTATATAATCTATCTCTTACTGGTAAAATTAACCTAGCCTAAAAATTCTAGACTGCTCATGTCTTTGACAGTGAGCAAACTTACAAAATCAGCAAGGGATCAAATACTTATTTCCTCCACTGTATATACAGATACAGGGGCGTAGCTAAAGGGTCATGGGCCCTGGTGCAAGAATTCAGCTTGGGTCCCCCAACTCCTTCCCAACAGCACCAGACCCCTGCACACGCCTATGGCCAGCCGCCTTGCCCGATAGACCCCATGAATGCCACCACAGTATAATGCTCGCCATAGCTGACCCCACAGTATAATGCCCCATAGCTGCCCCCAAAGTATATTGCCAACCATAGCTGCAGTATAATTCACTCCAAACAATATAATGCCCCATACAGTATAATGCCCCACATAGCTGCCACATACAGTATAATACCACTCATAGCTGTGCCATACACTATAATGTCCCATACAGTATAATGCCCCCCATAGCTGCCACATACAGTATAACACCCCACTACAGTATAATTTTTCTGACTGCTTGTTCAGTGTGTCATTTGCTGGTTCTACTTCTTCTCCTCTTCCCCTTGCTATCAGGGTTCCTCAGGGATCAGTCCTAGGTCCGCTCCTCTTTTCTCTCTACACAGCCCCTATTGGATAAACCATCAGCAGATTTGACTTCCAGTACCATCTCTATGCTGATGACACCCAATTATATGCTCTTCCCATGACATCACCCCCGCTCTAATACAAAACACCAGTGATTGTCTATCCGCTGTCTCTAACATCATGTCCCCTCTCTATCTGAAACGGAATCTTTCTAAAACTGAGCTGCTTGTGTTCCCACCATCTACTAACCTCCCTGAACCTGATGTCTCCATCTCTGTGTGTGGCACTATCATCACTCCTAAGCAGCACGCACGCCCGCTGTCTCGGGGTTATTTTTTATTTAGATCTTTCCTTTATTCCTCACATTCAATCACTTTCACGCGCCTGTCATTTTCACCTCAAAAACATCTCCAGAATCCGCCATTTTTTTACGGAGGAAACAGCCAAAACTCTCTTTGTTGCTCTGATTCACTCTCGTATTGACTACTGCAACTCATTACTAGTCGGTCTTCCCCTCACTAAAGTCTGCCCTCTCCAATCTATCCTCAATGCAGCAGCCAGGCTCATATTTATGACCAACCGCTACACCAACGCCTCTAATCTTTGCCAGTCACTGCACTGGTTGCCCATCTCCTTCAGAATAAAATTTAAACTTATTACTCTTACCCAGAAAGCTCTCCACAGTGCTGCACCTCCGTACATCTCCTCCCTCATCTCTGTCTACCACCCTATGCGGGCTCTACGTTCTGTTAATGACCTTAGATTAATATCCTCCATAATCCGAACCTCCCACTCCCGTCTTCAAGATTTTTCTCGTGCTGCACCAGTCCTCTGGAATGCGCTACCCCAGACAATCAGATTAATTCCAAATATCCACAGTTTTAAACGTGCCCTGAAAACACATCTATTTAGACAGGCCTATAACATTCCCTAATCAGACTCCTTTCCATGGCCCCCCTTTTAGATTAGTCATGAGAATAAGATTCCCTCACACTCCTTCTCTTCATGTCCATCATACACGGATACTGGCTGGTGACAGGCACATGCAGCTTTATGTGTACCGCCCATGTGTATAAAAAATGGCTGGACTATTGTACAGAACAAACACTGTTACACTTTGTGTCTCTCTTATTTCCTCATAGATTGTAAGCTCTTGCGAGCAGGGTCCTCACTCCTCTGGTTTGAATTGTAAATTAACTTTGTCACTATGTAATGTCTGATATTGTTTGTTTCATGTTCACTCTAAATTTTAAAGTGCTGCGTAATATGTTGGCGCTATATAAATAAAGATTATTATTATTATAATGCCCCCATAGCTGTCCCATACAGTATAATGCCGACTATAGCTGCCACATACAGTATAATGCTCCATACAGTATAATTCCCCCATAGCTGTCCCATGCAGTATAATGCCGCCCATACTGTATAATGCCCCCATAGCTGTCCCATACAGTTTAATGCCCTCCATAACTGCCACATACAGTATAATGCCACCTTACAGTATAATGCCGCCCATAGCTGCCACATACAGTATAATGCCCCCATACAGTATAAAGCCCCCCATAGCTGTCCCATACAGTACAGGGCCCATAGACTATGATGGCCCATACAATATAATGCCACCCATAGCTGCCACATACTGTATAAAGCCCCCATACAGTATAATACCCCCATATCTGTCCCATACTGTATAATGCCCCACACAGCACAATGCCCACCATAGCTGTCCCATCCAGTATAATGCCCCACACAGTATAATGCCCCCCATAGCTGCCACATACAGTATAATGCCCCCATACAGTATAAAGCCCCCATAGCTGTCCCATACAGTACAGGGCCCCCATAGCTATCCCATACAGTATAATGACCCCCCATACAGTATAATGCCCCCATAACTGTCCCATACAGTATAATGCCCCCATACAGTATAATGCCCTCCATAGCTGCCACATACAGTATAATGCCCCCATACAATTATAATGCCCCTTATAGCTGCCCCATACAGTATAATGCCCCCATACAGTATAATACCCCCCTCAGCTGTCCTATACAGTATAATGCCTCCCATATAGTATAATACCCCCTCAGCTGTCCTATACAGTATAATGCCTCCCATATAGTATAATGCCCCATCAGCAGCTACCATATGAGCCTCCCCTCCCATTCCCTG
The DNA here is from genome assembly GCF_050947455.1 of Rhinoderma darwinii. Lineage (NCBI taxonomy): Eukaryota > Metazoa > Chordata > Amphibia > Anura > Rhinodermatidae > Rhinoderma > Rhinoderma darwinii. The sequence goes on along the minus strand of NC_134690.1, from coordinate 129,202,136 downwards.
TATAATGCCCTGATATGTACGTACCTAATAGAAAAATATTAACATAATTACTTACCTATCCCCGTTCCCACGACGGATGGAGAATCCTTCTCCACTGGTCTGTGCTGTGAGTGACTCGGCGCAGACAGGCGCGATGATGTCACTGCATCATGCCTGCCTGCGCCGCTGAGCCGCTCACGGCACAGTGAATGCTGGAGCAAGGCTCCAGCATTGCACTGAACTGTATTTGCGTCCTGAGAATGCAAATACAGTTGGAAGCGCGGTCAGCGCTGTGTGACAACTGGGACCCTGCAAGCCAACTGCGACCGGTGGCACCCCTATAGCTACGCCACTGTACAGATACATGTCTAGACACTTAGACAAATAGAGGCACACAGACAAATAGAGGCACAAACAACAGACAGACTGAGCACTCACATCTCCTTCCTCACAGGCTTCTTGCAGGTCGGGCAGTCGGCGGAGCTAACTGTGCCTCGGACACAACGTCTTTGCCAAATATATATATTATATTTAACCTTTTTAAAATATGGTAGGAAAAATGGAAAAAAATGGAAAAAAAATTAAATACGTGATATTGTGCTGATTTGTTTACACCATACAACCATTATAGATGTTCTGAAGTGCCAAAACACCATTAAAGGAGCTGTCCAGTCCCAAAAACTGATGGCCTAGTCTCAATATCTGATTGGTCGGGGTCCAACCCCTGGCACCCCACCAATCAGTTGTTTTTAAGGGGCCGCAGTGCTTGTATGAGCACTGCAGCCCCTACATAACAGCTGATCTGCAGGGGTGCCGGGAGTCGGACCCCAGCGATCAGATTTTGATGGCCTATCCTGAGAATAGACCATCAATTTTTGGGGAATGGAAAACCCCTTTAAAACACCCAAAATGACTCTTTAATGGAAACTAGTCCCCCGAGGTATTCATTTAACAACATATCAAAGATTTTGAAATCTGCAGTCTAAAATGTCTGCAGCATGTGGATGAAACTTGTAAAATCTCATCTACTTGCCTTGTACTGTAATCCTCTACAGACTTTTTCCTGCACAAATCTGCGATTCCACCACATGTAAAATCACCCGAAGGCTGGGGCTACATAGTTACATAGTTAGTACAGCTGAAAAAAGACACATGTCCATAAAGTTCAACCAAGGGATGGGAAAAGGGAAGGGAAAAATTTCTACACATAGGAGCTAATACTTTTTTGTTCTAGGAAATTATCTAACCCTAACAGGTCGCACAGCCAAACATCGCTATGTTCCATAGTCTACGCTGCAAGTAATGAAAGTCAATGTGGTTGCATTGCGACTTGCAAGTAACTGCAACGCGACAATTTGGATTTCTTGCAACTGTCATGTCGCGGCAACTTGCGCGTCTCGACACAACCACATTGGCTTTTTTTACTTGCAATGTAGGCTAAGGGACATACTGATCTTTGGCCGGGTGACCTGTGTCACGTCCAAAGTCACCAGGTAGCAGATAGATACACAGACAGATAAATATATTTATTGATAACAAAAATAAAAAAGTGTGTGTGTGTTTTGTTTTACATTACATTATTGTTTTCCCTCACTGTCAGACTACCAGATAGGGAGAAGATACAACTGGTGAGCACTGTGACAGGCTGTCACAGCGATCACATGACCAGAAACCACACTGAGTGGTCTCTGAATGAAGCTCCTTGATACAGCTGTCTCTAGACAGCTGTATCATGGAGCTCTTTACCGTCAGCGCGCTAGTGCCGCTGGGGGGAGCACTATGATCGCTGTGACAAGCTGTCACATGTCACAGCAATCACATGATTGAAGACCGGGTCTCCGGGTGAAAGCTCTGTGATATCAGCTGTCTTTAGACAGTTGTACCACAGAGCCCCTCACAGTCGGCACGACCTTAGACCATGCTGAGTGGTGTCCGCAGGCAAGCTCCATGATACAGCTGTTTCTAGAAGCAGCAAGTGGCAAACCAGGTAACTCTGCAGGACCTTCTGGAACGTCCTTGCAGAATTAACTGTGGACCGTCCGGATATTTATAGTCTATGGGCGGTCCGCAACTGGTTAAAATAAGTTGCAAGTTTAACACTGACATTTCCCATAATTCTAAAGGATAAAAATTAATTAAGAGTTATGCACGCATCTGTATTATGGGTCTGTGTTGCATCCATGATAAGGCACCAATGGAAATCTATAGGTCTATACTAGTGTTAGGAAAACTGTTCCCTTAAGGTCGCTATGACAGCCTGTCTTCTTTTGCTTTGTGCCTATCTCTCTTGTCTGTCCTTCTGACAATCTGCTGTGGGCTTGTATTTCTACCTGTCTCTTCCCACCAATCTTTTCTTGTGAATCTTCCTATTTCCTGGTTCCTGATCAAACTCCTGACTGCTCCTGCATTTCTGATTTCTGGACCTCGTGTTTACTGACCTCGGCTTGTCTCTCGTTAACCCTCTGCCTACCGATTCTGATTATCCGCTCCAGACTGGTTTTGACTGTGGCTTCTCTGATTACCGGTACTCCGTTTCTGGACTTTCAGTTAACCTACTTGCTGTCTGGTTTCCAGCTCAGGTTTACCCGCGTTGCACCTCTTTTCCAAGACTACACTCTGTTAAGATAAACTGGGTTCTAAGCAGCAAAGTCCATCTCCCCTTGCTGTCAGCTCTGGCAAATACCTTAGAGTAGCCTTAGACTCTGTCAACCAGAGTGGTTACGTATTAGAGGTTGCGGGTTTACTTGCACGCTCTCTCCCAGCAAACCCCAGCAGCCTTGAGGTATCGCTCCAGCTGCATTTACATAACAACCGGGTCTATCTGCCTCTGATTTCCTATGAATTCATATGGAGGTTTTTTCTTACATATTCATATGGAATCCATGAAAAATAAAGAAAACTGGTATATGCTTCATAGCATGCTGTATTACAGAGATATTCTTCCTTAAAAGCATTGTAGATTGGCTTTAACTCCAATAAATTTTATCAAACTGTATTCATAAACCACTGATCTGTAATTTCAGAAAAATAAATTGTTAATTTCTGCTTCTGAGAACAACTATGTATCCAGAAACACTGGTTATAGCACAGATGAAGCGTGTGAGTAGAGCTCCATATATTCCAACTTGTATTAAACATTTCGGTTTTATTAGTCTACAGCAGTGCAAGATAAGGAAACAATGGCTCTTAGGAATTAGGAAATATCTTCACAACATAATCTAAGTGAGCTTTTCAATAGCTTTTAAGGATTTATACGTTAAATGGATGCCATAATAGTCTATGGGTGTCAGATACCTGTGATGAATACCTTACAGTGGCATCCGTCACTCATAGATTATTATGGGATTTGCTTAAGGTATACATCATGAAAGTTTAGGACTTTCTAATTGTCTTCTGAACTATAGCAATGCCTGCACACTGGGTATAGAAACTGTAATCACGCACTTTGTAAGGCATTGCTCCTTGTACTTTTGCTTTTATATATTGATTGAAATGCATGATTGATAAAACATTCATTTTGTTTTTGCTTCAGGATTCCAGTGATACCAATAAATAACTGCATGTATTTACTTCTTTATCCAGTATGTGCTGAGAGTAAAGTCATCATTAAACTGATTTTCGCAGGATCCTGTCAGAAAAAAATTGGAAATTTGCCAAGGTCTAACAGTTTGTACACAGAGTATACCATCCAAATGAGATACCAGACCACTATACTGATTGTAAAAATGTTATAAGACCTTTTAGCATTTATGTGGCCATAAAAGAAGAGTAGATGCCAAAAGATACCCTTTGAGAGTGCTGCAGCGACATTAAACAGAATAAACAAGTAGGGAAAATTCTTTTATCTGCATGAGAATATATTTCGATCCAACTCGAACATATGATTGATACCATGTGTGGCAAACTGAAATTGATGTTTTGGCACAAAGAGTCATTGATGAGTCATCTTTCAAAAAAGGTCCCGACATTTATTTTTATATTTTCAGGATTGACTTTGTTGGTACTCTAAAGTATTTTCATAATAAGAATAATAAGAATATATAAAAAGAATGTCATCGAATAAAGGTAATTCCTTAATTCTAGTCTTTGTCTAAGAATATTGTCTACATTTTGCCTATATCAAGGCTTTATCCAGATGTTTTGTGGTGAAAAGTTTTAACCCCTTCCCGCCGCAGCCCTTTTTCAGATTTTCATTTTAGTTTTTTCCTCCTCACCTTCCAAAAGCCATAACGTCTTTATTTTTCCGTCTATATAGTCCTATGAGGGCTTGATTTTTGCGGGACGAGTTGTAGTTTTTGGAGCATCATTTATTGTGGCATATATTATACTAGGAAACGGTAAAAAAAAATATTTGTGGGGTAGAAAATGAAGAAAAACAGCGATTCCTCCATTGTTTTTTGCGCATCGTTTTTACAGAATTCACTGTGCAATTAAAACAACATGTAAACTTTATTTTGTGAGTCAATACGATTATGGCTATACCAAATATATATAGTTTTTTCTATATTTTACTACTTTTACAAGTAAAAACCTAAGTGTAAAAAAGAAAATGTATTTTGAGTCGCCAAATTCCCAGAGCCATAACTTTTTTATTTTTCTGCTGATTAAGTGGTATGAGAGCTTATTTTTTGCGGGATAAGCTGTAGGTTTTAATAATACCATTTTCTGGTACATGCAATGTTTTGATCACTATTTATTTCATTTTTTTGTAGGAGGTGAGGTGACCAAAAAATAGAGATTCTGGCGTTTACAATTTTTTTTTACAGCGTTCACCGTACGGGTTAAATAATGATATATTGTAATAGCTCCGACTTTTATGGATGCGGCGATACCAATTATGTTTATTTATTTTTTCTTTTACTATGCTCTAGGGGGAAAATGGGAAAAGGTTTTTTTTTTAACTTTTAATTTTAATTTAAACATTTTTTTTTACATAAAAAAAACTAACTCATTTTTACTTTTTTTTATTATTCCCCTAGGGGACTTCAACCAGCGATCGTTAGATCGCTTGCACAATATACTGCAATACTAATGTATTGCAGTATATTGTGATTCTGACAGGCATCTATTAAGCCCTACCAGAAGCAGGGCTTAATAGGTGCACAAAGATGGCAGACCTGGGGGCCTTCATTAGGCCCCCAGGCAGCAATAGCAACCATCGCCACCCCGCAATTGCATTGTGGGGGGCGCGATGAGCTGTAAGAGGGGGTTACCCCCCTCTTTCTAATGATTTAAATGCTGGGGTTACTTTTGACCGTGGCATTTAACGAGTTAAACGAGCGTGATGGAGCTCGAGCGCGATGACGGTCATTACTCTGAAGTGTCGGCTGTAACAAATAGTCAACACCGGCATCTTGAGCCCGTTCTATAATTCCCCTACCCGACTTTGGCGTATGGATACGTCAAATGTCCGGAAGGGGCTAATCATCGCTCCAGAAATTTTGCAAGTGTCATGATCCAGGGGTATGTGGACCCACTAGGCCACTCCGCCGTAGCGGAGAGGCAGCTGATCAACTCACAGTCTACGCACAAAGTCTCTGGTAGGAGTGTAGCACACGGGTACCTGGGATAGTCCGCATGGCGGCAAGGGCTCTGGCACAGATGGGGCTGGAGGTGATGGGTTGCGCCAGACATGGCAGATGGTATCCAGAAGGACAGGCGACAGCCAAAGTAGAGAATTCCAGCAGGGTACGGCTCAGGTACTAGACAGGCTCGGAACAAGGCACAGCACAGGATACAGGATATAGGAGGCAGGACAAGGGAACACTGGGAGCAGGAAAACACTAAAGGACAGTTTGCAATACAGACATGGGAAAACCACAACAACGCTCAGGCAGGCAATGGAAGGGCATAGCCCTTCTTATAGTCGAGGATGGGTTGATTAGGGAACTTTTAACCTTATCAGTGGGAGCAGGGCCAGTCGGCCGCGAGTGCTAGCTTCTCCAAGGTGGGAGACTCCGGCAGGAGGACAACGGACTGTGGTCGCCAAGTAAGGAACGGCGACAGTCCGTGACCACGGATGTGACAGTACCGCCCCCTTACGCCCCCTCTTCCTAAGTCCGGAGCATAAGGGGAACCTCCTTATGAGGGTAGGAGCATTAAGGTTCTCTTCTGGCTCCCAGAACATCTCCTCAGGACCAAACCCTCTCCAGTCCACTAGGTAGAAGGTTCTTCCTCCTATTCTCTTATAGTGCAGACTTTCTTTTACCTCAAACACCTCAACCACCTCAGATGACCCGCTGGCAGCAACTGCAGACATAGGAGCTTTACTGAAGTGGTTCAGGACCACAGGCTTAAGGAGGGACACGTGGAATGAGTTGGGGATTCTGAGAGTGGGAGGCAACCGAAGTTTATAGGATACAGGGTTAATCCGTTGCAGGACTTTGAAAGGACCGAGGGACATGGAAGCAAATTTGTGGGAGGGCATCTTGAGACTAATGTTTCTCGAGGATAGCCAGACCTTGACTCCAGGAGAGAACTGAGGCAGAAGAACCTTCTACCTAGTGGACTGGAGAGGGTTTGGTCCTGAAGAGAGGTCCTCTGAGCCAGAGGTGAACCTCAATGCTTTTACCCTCATAAGGAGGTTGCTCTTACGCTCCGGACTTAAGAAGAAGGGGCTTAAGGGGGGTACTGTCATGATCCAGGGGTATGTGGACCCACTAGGCCGCTCCGCCGTAGCGAAGAGGCAGCTGACCAACTCACAGTCTATGCACAAAGTCTATGGTAGGAGTGTAGCACACGGGTACCTGGGATAGTTTGGATGGCGGCAAGGGCTCTGGCACAGATGGGGCTGAAGGTGGTGGGTTGCGCCAGACGTGGCGGATGGTATCCAGAAAAACAGGCGACAGCCGCCGTGGAGAATTCCTGCAGGCAGGGCAAGGTATGGCTCAGGTACTACACAGGCTCAGAACAAGTCACTGCACGGGATACAGGATATAGGAGACAGGACAAGGGAACACTGGGAGCAGGAAAACACTAAGGAACTATTTGCAATACAGACATGGGAAAACTACAATAATGCTCAGGCAGGGAAAGGAAGGGCAGATCCCTTCTTATAGTCCAGGATGGGCAGGGGTTGATTAAGGAACTTTAAACATGTATGCGTGCTGGCCCTTTATGGCGGGACTGCGTGCACCTTATCAGTGGGAGCAGGGCCAGCCGGACGCGAGTGCCCTGCGTCTCGTAGGAGGGAGATGCCGGCAGGAGGACAACAGACTGTGGTAGCAGGCGTCGCTAGGTAAGGAACGGCGACAGTCCGTAACCACGGCCGTGACAGCAAGTGCCCAATTTATCTCAATGGGATTCGCAGAACTCCCTGTACATGCTGCAGAAACAACCCCATTCAGATGTACAGTATGGAAGAAATTTTAAGTCATAGAAATTTTTGCAACACATCTCTTGCGTGTGAACATACCCTTATGGTGTGTGAATTAGATGGAAATCAATTTGTTTATTGTATGAGTGTGGTAAAATGCAGCACTTAAAAAGTGTAAGCTAATTAGACCTGCCTTCAACCAGTCAAGGGTTAGGGATAAAACAGCTTATTCAATCAGAAAAATGGTGGCCAGCTTTCAGCTTAAAACACTGTCCAAAAAATAGTTTTTGTCATGATTCTGGGGTATGTGGAGCCACTAGGCCGCTCCGCCGTAGCTGGCCAAACAACAGTCAATGGAAAGCCTTAGCACATGAGTACCTATATGAAAGTCCAGACAGACACGAGATGTAGCAGACGCTTTGGCACAGATGATTTGTGGCACAGATGATGCTTCGCGTGGTATATGGCGCTTGGCGTGGCAGATGGTGCTTGGCGTGGCAGGTGACCATTGGCGTGGCAGGTGACCCATGGTGTGGCATATGACACTGAACGTAGCAGATGGAACAAACACGACTCCAGCACTAGACTTGAGCTCAGGAACAAACACAGTTAAAGGATACGGGAAGCAGGATACAGGAACACTGGGAACAGGATAGAACTAAGAGAATATTTGCTTAAACTAACATGGGAAGACAGCAACAACGCTCAGCTAAGGAGGTAGAGGACAGTTTCACAACAGTTTTCAAGATTTATGTTGTCTAAATGACGTGACAAACTTCAACAAACAAAGGTTTTCAATGCAGTCAGTTACGCACTGGGGTCCCCTGAACTGACCAGAGAAGATGATTCTAAGAGTTCATCCCCTATCCATACAGGTATACAATGAGGGGGAAAAAGGAGCATGGAAGCCATATAGTAAAAATAAACAGCTTTATTAATACATATTGACATACATGCAAAATGTTTAAAAGGTACAAAAAGGACAGGAGGACTCAATACAGTTCCAGTGTGAACACAATATGGCAGACTGCCTATAACATATGGGGAGAGTATTAAACAGTCCAAGATATGATTATGAGGTGTGGGTGGTGAGCATTATAATGAAAGCTAGTTACTATACCCTGACATCGTGCAAATAGTGCATAAGGGTGTACAGAGATAGATTGGAGTACTAGGTAAAAAATAGTAGCGATCAGTGAAAGGACTGATAAATCCAGTCTTACCCATTTGTAGTTGGTAGGAAAGTCTGACAGGCGTGCACAGAACCCCAACGTGCGTTTCGTGTTGTGCTTCCTCAAGGGGTATCAAGAGTTATGTTGTCTAAATGACGTGACAAAGTTCAACAAACAAAGGTTTTCAATGCAGTCAGTTACGCACTGGGGTCCCCTGAACTGACCAGAGGAGATGATTCTAAGAGTTCATCCCCTATCCATACAGGACTTGTTCACATACATTGTTAATCATATCACTACCTGAATATCTTCAAGAATGTCTAAAGGTTATGAATGAATCAACCTATAAGAAATAGACCCTAGTGGAAAGTCATTAGCTATAAAGTCTGCTCCAAATGGAGCTTCTGCTAAACCTCCAGGGACTATTATTGCACAAGAGCATGGGCCCACTGGAGGATCCTCTGTACTCTGGGGGGCCAATCAGACCATTACTGTAGTAGCCATGTGATGTCATAGCGTCCACATGCTACAATATATTTGCTGCACATTTTGCATATGAAGGTAAAGTGGTGTCAATCCTGCTACTGGTTAGGTGGACAAATGAAGGAGAGCTGAGTATTTAATATGTCACAACATCACAATGTTTTATCAGCCCTTTATGGCTATATAGCGTAAGAATATAAGTTCTAACATCAAAGATACCTGATTAGTTATCATTTTGTTTTGTCATGTAATAAAAAATATTATACTATGTTAAAAGGCAGTTATAACCAGACATTACATAATAAGAAGGGAGACATCAAAATGTTGTTGTTTTCTGGGCAATTTGCAATCAGATTTACAGGATGTTGTGCTTTTAATGATCCATAACTGTGAAGGGAAAAATATAAAAATGTATAAAACCACTTAGTGAGCAAAAGCTTTGGAACTGTGAGACGAGCAAAAACATTGTGCTAACATATTACAAAGCTAGACAGCAGTTTTCCAGAGATGTACAATTTTCACTTCTGTACATTCAACTGCTTTCTATATACAGCAATGTTGATGCTATGTGTGCAGTTTGACAATTAGTTTACCTCTCTCGTGCGGTGGGGCAAATGAAATATTAACTTTTTACTAGAATTTGCATTCAGGAAAAAAATGTGATGCACGAATGATGGCATATCCATAATCATAATTTTATTTTTAAACTGAGGTGAAGATCTACAGAACATAGACATTATATAAACTTGTATACATGTCTACTGTAGATCCAAAATTCTTGAACATTCTTTTAAATACATGTACAGTAGTTTATAAGAGAAGCAGGGGCATAGGTATAGAAGGTATAGAGTAAGCTGGAGCACCTAGCCAAGGGTTGCCAACCGTCCATAAATTCTCAGATAGTACATAAAAATAGGGGAATTTTTTCCAGTGTAATTTTTAATGGCTCCATTTAATGTACCATGTAATGTACTGGGAAACTGGAAAAAAATATTTGTGGAGTGAAAGGGAAAAAAGCAGCAATTCCTCAATTTTTTGGGGTTTTCTTTTTACAGCGTTCACTGTTCAGAATAAACGAAATGTTAACTTCAATTTGTGGGTCAATATGATTATGGCGATACCAAAATGATAAAGTTATTTTTTATGATGTACTATAAAAAAAATGGTTTTGTTTTGCCATATTCTGGGTCAATATAACTTTTTTATATTTTTATTAAAATTTTTTGGGAGCTAAGGTGACCAAATAACAACAATTCTGGGTTCAGATTTTTTATGGTATTCAACCTGCGGTTTAAATAAGGTTATACTGTAATAGTTCAGACTTTTACAGACGCGGTAACACCCATTCATGTTTATTTTTTTATTTGTACAATACTTTAGTGGAAAAATGGGAAAAGGCTTTTTTTTTTACTTTTTATATACTGTATATATTTTTGGAAATAACTAAAAAGTGTTTTGGTTCACCTAGGGGACTTGAACAGTAGATCGTATGATCACTGGTACAATAAACTACAATACCTATGCATTGCAGCATAATGTATATTTTTATCAGCTTAATAGGAGAACAAAGATGGCAGACCTGGGGGCCTTAATTAGGTCCCAAGGCTGTTATGACTACCATCGGGACCCCGTGATCGCATTGTGTAAGGCCAATGGGATAATAGAGGGGGCTCCCCTCTTTCTAACACCATACATTCCATGATCGCTATTGAGCAGCGGCATCTAAGTGGTTAATCAGCCAGGATCAGAGTTGTCTGCTGAATTTGGGGCGGGCACAGCCCCTGAACCTGCTCCATATTCCCATGTCCCGGCTATGACATATAGTTACATTAAATGTTGGAAAGGGGTTAAAGGAAGTCTGTCATTAGTTTCCCCCACCCCCTGCTTGTCTGCTGCATCATATGCCGTTCCATCAACTAGAATGTCAGTCAATTGTAGAGAGGAAGGAGAGAGGATGAAGCTCAAGATGCAGGACACTTCCCGGTTTATTGGACACTTGCAACCTAATTTGCATATGGTTCAAGGGAGAATAAAACTACTTTTTCATACCTATGCAAGAACTAAGAACAGAGGTCCATTTTACTACTGCTATCCGCTATATTTCACTGCTGGCTTAACAACCACTAGTATAAAATATTACTTTTAATAGATACATCTTAAATATTACCTAATATTCACCAAGTTTATTATTAACACAAAAACTACATTAAGTGTTCATAGATTGTGCCTGGTAATAGAGGAAATTGTATAAATTACAAATTATCGTTTCAGGAAACGCAATATTAAGAATGATGTCAAATAATTTGAGATGCAACTGTGGATAAGATGGTAAAGGTCAAGGTTACTATTATCCCTATGTTCTCCCTACAATTCTTCTGCCTAAAAGCAAGGTAGTCGCCCTGAAAAGTCGTCTTTTCCCAATCAAGAACCTAATTTCCATTTGCTTTCCCTTTCCTCCCGACGCGTTTTCCTTTCCCAAGATGCTCGGTTCATCAGGGGAACAATTGTGCGGATGACAACCGCTGCATAGATGCAATACAAATTATAGTAACACCTTCGATATCTGACGTGCATTATCATTAGTCACGCCTACCTAAATACCCCCTCCAAATATTACGTCTTTACGTCATAAGACCCTGATGGGCCCCTTCAGTGTTTTTCCAGACACAATGGCACATCCGTATATGCGGCTTTCCCTGGTCTTGGAGCTCAGTGCAATTCATCAATTGACCTGTTGACTCATCAGCCAACTGAAGACTGCCTGTCAGTGGGAGGGAAAAATATATATATATATATTTTAGCTGTTTTAGGCCTGTGTTCTCTACAAAAACAGATGGGTAGCAATTAGAATTATGAAAAGAACACCTTACTATTAATGAATTCAGATGCATTATATGGGATAATACCCAAGAGAGTTTATCAAATATGAATTAGTATATGTACTCCCTTTCTAATGAAACTCATTTTTAAACAGATACATCAGGTTTGTAGTAACATGTTATTCAGAATTAAATCTGTTTTCATTTATATCTGTTCAATTCAACCACAATGGAAAATTGCACCTTTGTTTTAATTTGGGTAACATTTTGGATGTATTCTACCTGAGCTGCAATTGTATCAGGTTTTGCTGCCATCTTCTGATAAAACAAACCGTAATATAACCAAGAAATCCTAACACAAAATCAATACAAATTAAGCTGTTTCAATGTGTTATTCGCCTACAGGTTAACTATGCTGAACATATTTAGCTCCTTTTCTCTAAGCTAGGTTCTTTTTCCTAGACGTAACATCCATAACCACAATATACAGGCCAAAGAGGTCTCTGGATATGGATTCCATGAACCAGAAACAGACTCTGGCATCAGTGTCCCCCTGTGCAAGAACAGTATGTACCCCTTTATGAACAACGAATGTTTCAGGACAGCCCTAGGGGCCTCTGTTAGGTGACTGATCACAGTTGGCCTGTGCAGATAAAATAGTAGGTCTGTGCTAATGGGCAAAGTGTAGGACTGTGCCAACAATTGTTCGTATAAAAAAGTAGATATGCGACTTTACAAAATAAAAATTTATAGTTTGCATGTTTACAGGCCTATGATCAAGAGTTTAACCTCTTCCCGCTTTGGCCACTTTTGACCTTCCTGACAGAGCCTCATATTTCAAATCTGACATGTTTCACTTTATGTGGTAATAACTTCAGAATGCTTTCACCTATCCAAGCGATTCTGAGATTGTTTTCTCGTGACACATTGGACTTGTTACTGGTAAAATTTGCTCGATACATTCAGTATTTAAATGTGAAAAACACCAAAATTTAGTGAAGAATTGCAAAAATTACCATTTTTCTAAATTTAAATGTATCTGCTTGTAGGACCGGTAGTTATACCACACAAAATTGTTGCTAAATAACATCCCCATGTGTATACTTTAGATTTACATCATTTCTTGAATATCGTTTAATTTTTCTAGGACGTTACAAGGCTTAGAAATTTAGTTTCAATTTCTCACATTTTCAAGAAAATTTCAAAAGGCTATTTTTACGGGGGGCAGTTCAGTTGTGAAGTGGCTTTGAGGACCTTATATATTAGAAACCCACAATAAAGTCATCCCATTTTAAAAACTTCACCCCTCAAAGTATTCAAAACAGCATTTAGAAAGTTTCTTGACCCTTTAGACTTTTCACAGGAATTAAAGCAATGTAGAGGTGAAATTTACAAATTTCCTTTTTTTTTTGTTGCAGAAATTAATTTTTAATCCATTATTTTACCACTTTTTGTAACACAGAAGGTTTAACCAGACAAATGCAACTCAATATTTATTGCCCAGAGTCTGCAGTTTTTAGAAATATCCCACATGTGGCCCTAGTGTGCTAATGGACTGAAGCACCGGCCTCAGAAGCAAAGGAGTACCTAGTGGATCTTGGGGCCTCCTTTTTATTCGAAAATATTTTAGGCACCATGTCAGGTTTGAAGGGCTCTTGTGGTGCCAAAACAGTGGAAATCCTCCAAAAGTGACCCGATTTGGGAAACTAGACCCCTCAAGGAAATTATATAGGGGTATAGTGAGCATTTTTACCTCACAGGTTTATTGCAGAAATTATTGGAAGTAGGCCGTGAAAATTAAAATCTACATTCTTTCAAAGAAAACGTAGGTTTAGCAAATATTTTCTCATTTCCACAAAAACAAAAGGAGGAAAAGCACAGCGACATTTCTAAAGCAACTTCTCCCAATTAAAACAATACCCCACATGTGGTTCTAAATGGCTGTTTGGACACATGGCAGGGTTTAGAAGGGAAAGAGTGCCATTTGGGTTTTGTAGCTCAAATTTATCAGGAATGGTTTGCGGCGCCATGTCACATTTGCAAAGCCCCCGAAGGGACAAAACAGTAGAAACCACCCACAAGTGACCCCATTTTGGAAACTACACCCCTTGAGGAATTAATCTATGGGTGTAGTGAGCATTTTCACCCCACGGGGGGTTTTATAGATTTTATTAGAATTGGGCAGTGAAAATAAAACCAATCCTTTTTCTTCAATAAGACGTAGATTTAGCTCAAAATCTTTCATTTTCTCAACAAATAAAGGAAAAAATGAACCCCAACATTTGTAAAGCAACTTCTCTAGAGTACGGCAGTACACCATATGTGGTCATAAACTGCTGTTGGTTCACACGGCAAGGATCAGAAGAGAAGGAGCGCCATTTGGCTTTTGGAGTACAGATTTTGCTGGATTGATTTCTTGGAACCATGTCGCTTTTACAAAGCCCTTAGGAACCAGTACAGTGGAAACTGCCCAAAAGTGACTCCATTCATGAAACGACACCCCTTGAAGAATTCATCTAGGGGTGTAGTGAGCATTTTGAACCCACAGATGTTTCATAGATTTTATTAGGATTGGGCAGTGAAAATATAAAAAATCCTTTTTCCTGTATAAGACATAGATTTAGCTAAAATGTTTTCATTTTCTCAATAAATAAAGGAAAAAAAGAACTACAACGTTTGTAAAGCAATTTTTCCTGAGTACGGCAATACTCGATATGTGGTCATAAACTGCTGTAGGGCTCAAAAGGGAAGGAGTGCCATTTGGATTTTGGAGTACAGATTTTGCTGGATTGGTTTCTGGTCACTATGTCGCATTTGCAAAGCCCCTGTGGGACCAAAATAGTGGAAACCCCCCAGAAGTGACACCATTTTGGAAACTACACCCCTCAAGATATTCACCTAGGGGTGTAGTGAGCATTTTAACCCCGCAGGTGTTTTGCAGAAATTAGTGTGCACTCGATGGTGCAGAGTGAAAATTGGATTTTTTCCATAGATATGCCAATATGTGGTGCCCAGCTTGTGCCACCATGAACAGACAGCTCTCTAATTATTATGTTGTGTTTCCCGATTTTAGAAACACCCTACATGTGGCCCTAATCTTTTGCCTGGACTATCGACAGGGCTCAGGAGTGAGAGAGTACCATGCGAAATTGAGGCCTAATTTGGCAACTTACACAGTATTGGTTCACAATTGCAGAGGCTCTGATGTGAAATAATAAAAAGAACCGCTGAGAATTGACCCCTATTTTGGAAACCACACCCCTCAAGGCATTTGTTAAGGGGTGTAGTGAGCATTTTCACCCCAAAGGTATTTTACCATAAATGATTGCGCTGCGGATGGTGCAAAGTAAAAATGTTAATTTTTCCCTAGATGTGACAATTTAGTGGGAAATATGTGGTGCCCAGCTTGTGACACTGGAGACACACAACCCAAAAATTGTTAAAAGGGTTCTCCCAGGTATGGCAATGCCATATATGTGGAAGTAAACTGCTGTTTGGGCACACTGTAGGGCTCAGAAGGGAAGGAGCGCCATTTAGCTTTTGGAGCGTGGATTTTGTTTGGTAGTAGTTTTGTTTGGAGCTTTACTGGTATTTCAGTCTATAATGTGGGGCATAAGTGAGCTGGGCAGAGTACATCAGGGGCATAGTCAGGTGGTATAATAATGGGGTAAACAATAAAATAATCCATAAATATTTGTTACGCTGTGAAGCAATCCTTTATCCATAGGCCGGTGTCGCACTGATAAATGTGCTTTCTTATCCCCCTTTTGGTCCACACTCCGCACCTTTGCAGTTTGGGGAATTTTGCTGGGAGGTGTTATCCTGGTATAATACGGGCACCCTCGCTTCCAGCAGATATGTTTGGGCCCTCCCCTTCCTGGTTCCCTAATTTTAGGGCCTTGATAAATCGCCACTTGAAACAGAAGAAATGTTCCACTCGGGCCGGCACAACTGCATATTTTTGTTTCCTGACGTATTGGAGCCTTAACTAATTTTATTTTTTCATAGACATAGTGGTATGAGGACTGTTTGTTTTGCGGGATGAGCTGTAGTTTTTATTGGTACCATTTTGGGCTACATGCGACTTTTTGAACACTTGTTATCCTTTTTTTTGTGAGGCAAGGTGATCAAAAAACAGAAATTCTGCCATCGTTTTTTTAGTTTTTCTTATAGAGCGTTCACCATGCATCATAAACTATATGTTAACTTTATTCTGCGGGTCAGTACGATTTTCGGTGATACCTAATTTATAGCACTTTTTTATGTTTTAGAACTTTTTGCACAATAAAATTACTTATGTAAAAAGAATGTATTTTTTCTGTTGCCAAGTTGTAAGAGCCATAACTTTTTAATTTTTTCATCTACGGAGCTGTATGAGGGCTTGTTTTTTGCGAGACGAGCTATAGTTTTTATAGGTACCATTAGATACTTGGGAGTTTTTGATCACTTTTTATTTACATTTTTGGAAGACAAAGTGACAAAAAAAAAGCATTTTTTTGTTGTTATTTTACGGTGTTCACTGAGCGGGACAAATAACATAATATTTTTATAGTTCAGGTTGTTATGGATGCGGCAATACCAAATATGTATGGTTTTATGATTTTTTTTCAATAATAAATGACTTGAAAAGGGAAAAAGGGCGATAGTGTTTTATGTTATTACTTGAAACTTTTATTTTATTTTTTACAACTTTTTTTACACTTTTGTTTACACTTTTCTGCGGGGCATAGGAGGCTTCCGTTGTTGGCAGACCGGGAGGTAAGTATTAGGCCTCAGATCGCCATTGCAGCCACCGGCAACCCAGCGATCACGTTGAAGGGGTGTCGGTGGCTAAAAACTCCTCACATGCTGCGATCTCTATTGAACGCATCTGAGGGGTTAATCGTCCGGATTGGATGCTAGCTCCGGTCCTGGCCAATACCTCAGGGTGCCAGCTCTAACATACAGCTGGCACCTGGTGGTGATGGTGTGGGCTCAACTCCTGAGCCCGCACTATCACCACAACGTAACTGTACTGCGCTTTACGGGAAGCCCTGCCCGACAGCATCGTATATATATGTCGAGAAGGGGTTAAAGTCAGTACAAACATACAGCAAACTTACAGAATCAAATAGAAGTAGGTTGTAAGGAATAATTTAAAAAAAATATATATTATTGGCAGACATACAGTCCTTGCTTATGTGAAGATGTTCCAGACAGATTGCACAGAAGGCTCCTCTACCTTACTGAGCTTCTGACATTCATAACAGAAAATAAGGACTAACCATGCCACATCTGTTTCTTACGGTTTCCATCTTTTTATTTTTGTTTTTTTAATGTCAGAAATGAAAAAAAAAAGTACAATGAGGTAATCAAGTAAATTGGATTTTCATGGCAATTTATAGTCAATTTGTAATTGCTTTACAAGAACGTCATGAGGGAGAGAAATTTCTTGTCATATACAGCATACTTCAGTGTTAGGATGCTTTACACTGAACTACTTATTCTACATGTTTGTTTCAATGACTACTTTTATAATAATGAAGCACACAATGTGATATTGTTAATTTTGGCAATGTACAAAGTTACAGAATAAGGACAATAATTTTGAACTCCTACTATGCCAGTGAGTTCCATGATTTAGGATGTTACCCTCCCCAAAAATAATCAAAATGAAAAAAACAAATACCAAAAAAAATGTAAATCATAACTTCATGTGAGACGTATTATTGAAACTGAGGGTGGATGGGGGGGGGGGGGCGGGGGACTAGCATAGGTAGTAATAACATAGTTAAAACAATAAAATACCCCAAAACCTCTAAATGTGTATTTTGACCAATGCTAGAAGCCTGACCAATAAAATGAATGAGCTGGTATTAATAATGTCGGAGGAAAAGTATGGCATAGTGGGAATAACATAGCTGGATGATAGCTATGACTGGGCGGTTAACTTAAAGGGTTACAGTGTGTTCAGAAAGGATTGTACAAAACAGAAATGGGGAGGGGTTGCTTTTATGTAAAATCCTTCTGTCTAAGGTTCACACTACAAGACCAGATCTGTGAATTATATGAACATGTGTAGACAATATGGGTAGAAAAACATGGAGGAAAAACAATAATAAAATACTGCTAAATGCCTCTAAATATAACAGAATTTACTAAACAAACAACAACTGCTAAAGGAAATAGAGAAGGCGGCAAATCTCTATAAGGTAGATATGGGTGACTTCAAATACATAGATATCATTTGGGAAAATGAAAACCTGTGGTACAGGATAGAGGTTTTTGTTAAAAATTAAAGATAATTACTTTTCCTAGCTGGTGCAGGACTAAAATAAAGACAGGGCCCTTTTTGACATAAAGGAGTTGTCTGGGCATGGGACCGTTTTTCATACTGATGACCTATCTACAGGATAGGTCATCAGTAAATGATCGGTGGCGGTCCGACACCTGGATCACGCACTGATCAGCTGCACCAGATGTCCATGCCAGAAGCAGATGGCTCCGGTCACAGTATAGCGGCCGAGCTGCAGTACTGTAGCTCTGCTCCTGCTCAAGTTCTGCCGGCTGATTGGTGCGGGGTCCAGGTGTCGGACCCACACCGATCATATACTGATGACTTATCCTGTGGATAAGTCATCAGTATGAAAAACGGTCCACTGCCCGGACAACCCCATTTATATTAACCAATAGACCTGACAGAATAATAAAGGTGCAGGTTGGAAGTTACATAGGAAATAATGACCATAACATAATACATTTCTAGCAAAAATAGGAAAAGAAGGGGGGAGGAATCCTCCAGCTCACCTGACACTGTGGGTTTGTGTCACAACTAGCGCCCGGATCCTCGTGTCGGCACACGGTCTGAAGCAGGAAAAAGATGGGTGTTTGGATCCAGCGCTGTATGCGCTTTAAAACGGAAACGAAATTCCAAGTTTAATAGTCCTTGTTAAAAAATTAGTCCAGAGGTATAGAGTCCAGGTATGGAAATAAGTGGGGAGTGGTGTCCTCAAAGCCTACGCGTTTCGGATGCTTCTGCGTCCTTACTCTTGGCTGTAATGTCTTGGAATTTCGTTTCCGTTTTAAAGCGCATACAGCGCTGGATCCAAACACCCATCTTTTTCCATAATACATTTCTACTTGCCATTCATTAGGATGTCGTTTTGAGGGGCCAGAACAATACTGAACTTCTGGAAAGCGAAGTTTGATCAACTTTGATCAAGTTTGAATAGCTCTTAATCTCATTGACTGGAACAATGTCTAAGAAAAAAAATCAGTACAGATACTAAATTAGATATTTTCAAAAGCATCTGAAAAATATACATACCATCTTGGAATAAAAGGGTTGGAAACTAGAGAAAAACAATATGGATAAATAAAAATAAAAAGGGGGCAACAAATAACAAAAATAGAACATTTAACATACTAAAATGGAAAGGCAGTGAAAAAGCACTAAAAGGCTATAAGAAAAAAAAAAAATTATGTAAAAAACAGATAAGGGACGCTAAGTTGGAGTGACTCATTGTCAAATAGAGTAAAACTAACCTTAAAATATTCTTTAATAATATAAATAATAAAAAGGTTAAAACTGAAAGTATTGGCCATTTAAAAAGTTGGATTAAGGGAAGTTTATGTTCCCCTGACTGTTAGGGTATGTTCACACGGCCAAATTTCAGACGTATACGAGGCGTATTATGCCTCGTTTTACGTCTGAAAATAGGGCTACAATACGTCGGCAAACATCTGCCCATTCATTTGAATGGGTTTGCCGACGTACTGTGCAGACGACCTGTTATTTACGAGTCGTCGTTTGACAGCTGTCAAACGACGACCCGTAAATTTACTGCCTCGGCAAAGAAGTGCAGGGCACTTCTTTGCCACGTAATTTGAGCCGTTCTTCATTGAAATCAATGAAGCACGGCTCAAGGTTTACTAGCGTCTCAGACGCCTCGTAAATTACGAGGAGGAGCTTTTACGTGTGAAACGAGGCAGCTGTTAACAGTCTGTCTTTTCACACGTAACTGCCTCTCAGCGTGTGAACATACCCTAAAAGTGAAGATTATGTCCCCCTGCTGCCTCATTGACATTGGGGGAGATTTGTCAAGCTGTCTTATAATAAAAATGTCCTATGTTGCCATAGCAACTGCACAGCTTTCATATATTAATGAGCTCAGGTAAAATGAAAGCTGAGCTCTGATTGGTTGCTATGGACAACAAAGGACATTCTTACTATGAAGCAGCTTGATAAATCTCCCCCATTAATTGCAATTTTTTGCTGCCCTTAAATTAAAATGGATCAACATTTATTTGAGAAGATACTGAAGCCTATTATAGAAAAACCGATGTCATCGCATTCATGAAACAGCACTATTAACTTGCAAATAATCTGGACTGCGAAAACTGCCATCAACCTCTGTATTGGATCGCTCATCGCCAATGTTGTGATCGATATTCTTGAAAGTGTATTCATAAGAACTGTACGTCATCATGGGTATCCATCAGAAAAAGCTTTTTCGTTGAAAAGTCGCATATCTCTCTGAAAAAGTGGCTACACATTACTTACGTCTGGTGTTTGGAAACCTCTGAAAAACAAGCTGCACAACTGACTGGAATATCTGCATGCAGGTGGATATAATCTTCACTTGATCCAAAAAGTTATCAGGGAGGAACAATTTTTTGCTCCACTGTATTCACAGAAGAAAATAAAATGTCAGGTGAAATGCAATGGGATAAAGTACATTTCTTATTAAATGTCATTTGTCCGACCCAAAAATAAAAAAGACAAATCACAAAGTCCGGATGGTATAACCCCCCTGAGTTCTAATGAAATGAAGTACAATGATAGTCAGACCAACATTTTTAAAGATCCTATAATGACAGAGCCTGTTCTGCAGGACTGGCGCCAATAAATTAATGATTTTTGTTCACTAATGGGCTCTCTACAGCCCTGGCCAAAAGTTTTGAGACTGACACAAATTTGGGTTTTCATAAAGTACAGTATAGTCAGATGTTTCTATGGTATACTGAAGTACAATTATAAGCATTTCATACGTTTTTAAACTTTTCTTGACAAATTAATAACGGTTTTGCAAAGACTCAATATCTACAGTGTTAACCCTTCTTTTTCAAGACTTCGGCAATTTGACCTGGCATGCTGGATATCTGCTTCTGGGCCAAATCCTGACTGATGGCAACCCATTTTAGCCTAATCAGTGCTTGGAGTTTATCACAATGTCTGTGTTTTTGTTTGTCCACCCATTTTTTGAGGTTTGTCCACAGGTTCTCAATCCTCACCGAGCCACTTATATATCACTTTTGCCTTAAGACATGGTGCTCCATCATGCTGGAAAAAGCATTGCTCATCGCCAAATTGCTCCTGCATCATTGGGAGAAGTTGTTTTTGAAGGATGTTTAGATACCATTCTTTATTCATGGAAGTGTTCTTAGGCAAAATTGTGAGTGAGCCCACTCCCTTGGATGAAAAGCAACCCCACACATGTTTGGTCTCAGGATGCTTTTCTGTTGGCATGACACAAGACTCATGGTAGCGCTCACCTTTTCTTCTCTGGACAATCATTCTTTCAGATGTTCCAAACAGTCTCAAGGGGGTTTCATCAGATAAAATAACTTTACCCCAGTCCTCTGTAGTCCAATCCCGGTACTTGCTGCAGAATCTCAATCTATCCCTGATGTTTTTCTTGGAAAGAAGTGGCTTCTTTGCTGCCCTTCTTGTTACCAGGCCAGCCTCCAAAACTGCACTGACACCTGCCTGCTGCCATTCCTAAGCAAGCGCTGCACTGGAGTTGAACCGATCCCTTAGCTGAATCCTCTTTAGGGGATGGTCGTGGCACTTGCTGGACTTTCTTGGGTGTCTTGAGGCCTTCTTCACAGCAATTGAATCTCTCTCCTTGAAGTTCTTGATGATCCAATAAATGGTTGATTTGGGGACAATCTTACAAGCAGCAATATCCTTGCCTGTAAAGCCTTTTTGATGCAAAGCAATGATGATTGCACGTGTTTCCTTGGAGGTAACCATGGTTAACAAAAGGCAATGATCTCAAGCAACATCCCCCTTTTAATTCAACTAGTCTTCTCTTATTATCCAATCAGCATGACAGTGATATCGGCTGTCTTGTCCACATTAACACTTTCTCCTGAGCTAACGAGAAGATCACTGAAATGATAATAGCATGTTATGTTGTGTCAGGGCTAAAATGCAGTCGAAATGGGGTTTTTAAGTTAAGTTTCATGGCAAGGAATGACTTTGCAATTAATTGCAATTTATCTGATCACTCTTCATAACAATCTAGAGCAGGTGCCCCAGACATGCGGGCCGCATGCAGCCCCTGAGAATGTCATCTGCAGCCCGCAGGGCACCGTAGCTCCCTCGGGAGAGGAGAGGGCAGTCTGAAGGAGGAACACCCGTTGTTCTGCTCTGGGACTCCGGCTCTGGGGGAACCCCTGATATCTCTGTCCATATATGGACAGTAATGTCAGGGGCAGAACTGGAATCCAAGGCAGAGTGCTAGTAGTGCTCTGCCTTGGACTTTGGCTCTGGGGTCGCCCCTGACATTACTGTCCATCTATGGACAGTGATGTCAGGAGCAGAGCTGGAATCCCAGGAAGAGTGCTACTAGCGCACTGCCCGGGACTACGGCTCTGGGCAAGCCCATGATATCACTGTCCATATATGGACATTGATGTTTGGGGCTTCCCCAGAGTTCCGGAGCAGAGCTTATACTAGCGCTCTACTCTGGGACTCCGGCTCTGGCCTTTCCCCTGACATTACTGTCCATATATGGACAGGGATGTCAGGAGCAGAGCTGGAGTCCCAGGCAGAGGGGCTAGTTCTACTCTACCCGGTACTCCTGCTCTGGGGTTGCCCCTGAGATTACATTCCGGTCCAAGAAGACCCCCTGACATCACTGTCTATGGACAGTGACATCAGGGGCTCCTCCGGCAGAGGAATCCCGGGCCAAAGCATTGGCAACACTCTAGCTGGGGATTGCACTCTTAGAGGGAGCCCCAATGGAGCTATCTACAGGGGGGGTGTTTGTGGCACTATCTATAGGGGGTGTGTGTATGGCATTATCTACAGAGTGCACTGTGGCATTATTTACAGAGGGCACTGTGGCACTATCTACAGTGGGCAAAATGGCACTATCTACAGAGGGCACTGTGGCACTATCTACAGAGGGTACTGTGGCACTATCTACAGAGGGCACTGTGGCACTATCTAAGAAGGGGCTGCCCAATCTTGACATTCTTGTGTCTGCCAAACACTGCCAACTGAGCCGCCGGACTGCATTTAGCGAAACTTACACGTGGAGCAAACGCGCAAATTTCCAGTAAGTTTAAACTGAACTGTATTATTATAGTAATGTAGTATTGTTATAGTTGTTCAAATAACGAATTGATTAATAAGAATTTTGTATGGTATCAAATTTGAATCTATTTGCGGCCTGTCAACTTAAATTTTTTTCTTTTTGTGGCTCATTTATTCAGCCGCGTTTGAGACCCCTGATCTAGCGTTAATGACAATTGCCACTATAGAAACTGAAGCAGTGAACTTTGTGAAAATCAAAATTTGTGTCAGTCTGAAAATTTTTGGCCAGGACTATATATCACATGTGAGACATAATTGTCTAAACATTATGGGGTAGATTTATGACTGTATCTGTGTCTAGAAAGTGTTGAAAGTGACGAAAAATGCACCAAATTTGGGCGCCAATTGGCACATGTCAAGTAGTCAAAGCAACCTGATGATAAGATGGGGATTCATGTACATCAACCTTTTACACAAGATCATGTGATTAATCAGATGATCTGGTTGCTTGGCAACTGTACGCTGCATATTGAGGGTCTGCATGCCATCCGATCCACATACAAGCAATCATTTAGGCAAACTGTAAAGGATCTGCCAGGTACTACATCTGGGTATACTCCCAGGATTAATCAGTCGACACCTGAGGCCAGACCTCTGAGACTGACACCTGCTCCCACCAATCAGGGTGGCAGGCTCAGGAGTGGGAGGGCCTATCGCGGCCTGGTCAGTCAGAGTTAGCTCCGCCCCCTGTCCATTTATACCTGCCGTTTTCTCTTCCTCCTTGCTTGTTATTCTTCTAGGATTCCTGGCCCCACTGCTGCCTTGCTCCAGCCTGCTTCTGCCGTGCTTCTGCCTTGCTTCAGTTCCGTTTATCCTGCGTTGCTCTGCCCCTGGCTTGCTTCTGCTCCGTGCTCCCGTTTGTATACTCCACTACTTCCTGATCCTGACTGGCTCATTCACCGCTCCGTTTCCTCGCGGCGTTCCGTGTGCTACTGTATTCCCTTGCGTGTTCCCTGTTTGTCTCCCTTGCACTTAGACAGCGTAGGGACCGCCGCCAAGTTGTACCCCGTCGCCTAGGGCGGGTCATTGCAAGTAGGCAGGAACAGGGCGGTGGGTAGATTAGGGCTCACTTGTTCCCTTCACCTCCTTCCTGCCATTACACAAGCAATCTCGAAAGTTATGCAGAGCCTATAGTGGGTGGGTGAAATATAACTTCCCTGCTTGTGTACAATTTTTTCATATCTTGAGCAACACGGGACCGGACTTTCCCGGAAGGTTTACCCACAAGTTTCTATAATATTGGGTTACATGCTAAGTAGTCAAGGCTGAAACGTTGCGCCTCTTTGTCGCTATTATGCAGTTCCAGATTGGGGCAAATGGGCCTAGAGCTGAGAAATATGAAGCCTATTGTGGGCGGCGCTTTGCCACTGGAGAAAGGGGGAACAAGAATAACTTTCATTATTTAAACAGTGTATAAAAAGCGCAGTTAATAAATAAGGTCCCAGAGCTAAGCCTAATTTGGAAATACAGTACCAAGCTCAATTAATAAATATGGTACCAGAACTAAGCACAGTAAATACATATAGTAGCAGAACCAAACACAGTTCATAAATATGGTACCAGAACTAAGCTCAGTACATAAATATAGTACCAGAAATAAACTCAATACATACTTTATCAGATTAAAGGCTATGTACACCTTTGAAAACATTTTATTTTCAATAAAAATGTGTATCAGTGTGATTGGTGCAACTTTCTAATTATATTTTATTAAAAATAATTTTTACTTTTTCAGATACAGTTGCTTTGTATCCTGTATACAGAGCAGCTGTATATTGCGCTGAGATCTGAATCTGTCAGGTCAGGAGCACTGATGGGTACTGTTTGAACGGGTCCTGCGTGTCCCTGACACGTAGAATCCACCTGTTATCGATAACATCTGTTATAAACATAGATGTGATCGATACCAGCTCGACTCTGCATGTCAGGGTCGTATTTCTCTGTCTCAAGAGGACAGTTTCAGAAGATTTTCTCAAGGGCTGTGTATTTACTGTGGGCAAAGTGGTCATCTTTGTCTAAACTGCCCTTTCTCTCTCCAAGCTCAGGACAGCTTTCTGCCTAAAACAAGAAAAATAAAGTTATGTTACGCCAGATTAACCTCGCTCCCAAATGAAGTAGACCCCCTGCTCTTTTTTTTTTAGTGTTGGTGCTATCTCCTTTGTCGCTGAACTGTCTTGTCATGTATCTAAAACTGCCTTATTGGAACAAGTACCAGCCCTGCAGTGCTGTTTGTTGGTAAGATCAAGCCCTGTCAGGTGGATGTCAGCTATGGTAAGAGTGCCTAAAGAAGAAGTGTTCCTGTAGCCTCCCTCATGTGGCAGCAGCTCTTTATAATCCATAGGCACCTTCAGGATTCATGGTGCTACCCGTTTTTGAGTAGTTTGTGTGTACAAGAAAAGAATGCATCCCAGGTCCTGCCCAGTATTAGTCCTTTCAAGAAGCATTTTGAGTTCTCTTTGCGTGGTTCCCTGGGAAGAACCAAAAGAAGGGGGTTCTGTTACAAACAGTGCTGAATATGCTGTTACTCACCTCTCCACGCTCTAGCCTCCTACTTTTGCTTCTTCTCTAGGCAACCGATGCGCGCCACTGGTATTACCATACACCATCTGACCCTGCTGAGTCAATGTTACGCTACTTTAAAGTCCTTGGGCTTGTGATCATACCCTATTGCTTCAGTTAACCCCGTAGCGACATACGACGTACTATTACTGAAATGTCGCCAAGGGGAAGTATGGAGCACGCTTACAGGCTAAGCGTGCTCTATACAAGGCGGCTGACAGCTGTGTTACACAGCCGATACCTCACTCCAGCGGGCGGAATCAAAATTCACTTTGATTTCGCCCGTTTAATACCTTAAATTCTGCGGTCAATCGTGGCCACGGCATTTAAATTGTTAAAATCATGGGGGCGCCCCCTCAAACACACCATCCTGCCCCTCCCCCCCAGGGCGCAATCAGCCGTTTACAATGGTTGTTATGACAGCCTGGGATCCTAATAAAGGCCCCCAGGTCTGCCATCTTTGTACTCCTTTGAATCTCTGCCCCGTAAAAGTCAGAACTATCACAATATAGCATTGTTTAACCCGCTTGGTGAAGACCATAAAAATGTTTTTTTATAAAACACGCAAATTGATGTTTTTTGGTCACCTTAGCTCTCAAAAAAAATGAAATAAAAACTGATCAAAAAGTCGAATATACCCCCAAAATAGTATCTGTGAAAACTACAGCTCACCTTGCAAAAATTAATAAATTTTTTTTTTGTTGCAAATACGTTTTTTTTAAAAGAAGTGGTAAAACATAAAACAAATCATATTAATTTTGATATTACCGTAATCGTATCAACCTGTAGAATGTCGTTTTTACTGCCTGATGGACGCCGTAAAAACAAAACCCCCAAAAATGGCGTAATCACTGTTTTTTTTCCCATTTCACCCCATAAATATGTTTTTTCAGCTTCCCAGTACATTATGCGGTACAATAAATGATGCCATGACAAATTACAGCTTGTCCCACAAAAAACAAACCCTCATATGGCTATGTAGATGAAGAAATAAAAAAGTTATGAATTTTGGAAGGCCGGGAGGAAATAACGAAAATGAAAAAACTGAAATTGGCTGTGTCTCCAAGGGGTTATTTAATGTTTAAACCTTGCTCCACCTCCAATCCCCCAGCTTTCTCAATATACTTAAGGCGCCCTCGCCTTCACTCTGGGATAGAGCAATTTGGTTCTTTTGGTTCTTGGATGGTGCATAGTAGTACTTCTATTTTGGATTTCCTGATTTTAACCCAGCTTGTTTCTTAAGTACTTCTATTGTCTGCTGCCTACCTGGACCTTCTGCAAGTTTTTTCATATTGACCGAAATCCGCCTGCCCTAATCTTCTGCCGGTTTTAAAGAGGCTCTGTCACCAGATTCTCAAATCCCTATCTCCTATTGCATGTGATTGGCGCTGCAATGTAGAGAACAGTAACGTTTTTTTTTTAAAAAAACGTTCATTTTACAGCAAGCCACGCGTAATCTCGCGAGATTACGAGGTGAACGAGATTTTGTTTCCCTTGCTGGAAATCTCACAGAAAAGATTCAGAAGTGTCAGGATTCTGAGTACACATGACGTCCAGGCTGGAGGTCATGTGTATTCATTATCAGGACACTTGTGTATGTGGCTGCACATCGTTCTAGTAAGAACACTATGTGCTGTGTAAATGAATGGAGAGGAGTGTATGACGCTGACTGGTCACTGATTGGTCAGCGTCATACACGTAAACACGCCCAGTTAAAAACACAATACACGCCCAGTTGGATATACGAAAAAAACACGCCCAGTTGTCCATTTCAAAGCTCATTTGCATATATATAAAATGTGATATGTAATATGTGGCGGATCCAAGCAGCACGTGTTCATTTTCCTTGCAGCACCAACCACAGGGAAAATTAAGCATTATATAGTTCCTATTGATCAGTGGTAGACACTCTGCTCTGTCTAAGAGTAAATTCACACGCGGTAGATTTGTTGCAGAAATTCTGTGACTAAAAATCTGTTACATTTATCTGAATGGGTTGTTTTAGCAGCAAACACAGGGATTTCGGCAGGCTCTTTTCAGATAACTGGGACATAGATTTCTACAACAAATCAGCTGCATTTGAGTATACTTTAAAGAGGCTCTGTCACCAGATTATCAAATCCCTATCTCCTATTTAATGTGATGGGCGCTGCAATGTAGATAACAGCAAAGTTTTGTTTTTTTAAAAACGATCATTTTTGCCCAAGTTATGGGCAATTTTATATTTATGCAAATGAGATTTTCAATGGACAACGGGGCATGTTTTCTCGTTTTACCAACTGGGCGTGTGTTGTGTTTTTACCAACTGGGCGTGTATTGTGTTTTTACCAACTGGGCGTTGTGAATAGAAGTGTATGACGCTGACAAATCAGCATCATACACTTCTCATCATTCCCACCCACAGGTCCTTCAACCTTGGTGTCGGAAGAGAGAAGACACATCAGCACCAGGCGTCAGAGAGTACAGTGCAGGGTATGTGGAGGTAAGCATAGCAAACTCCCTAGAGACGAGCATATTAACCTTTTGGACGCTTGGAGCCGATGTATCTTCTTTGTCCAACGACAAGGTTGAAGGACCTGTGGGTGATGTCACGCTGTGTCTGCTGTGAAAGAAGCTGGGTGGGAACGATGAGAAGTTTATGATGCTGATTTGTCAGCGTCATACACTTCTATTCACAACGCCCAGTTGGTAAAAACACAATACACGCCCAGTTGGTAAAAACACAATACACGCCCAGTTGGTAAAATGAGAAATCACGCCCAGTTGTCCATTGAAATGCTCATTTGTATAAATATAAAATTGCTCATAACTTGGGCAAAAATTATTGTTTAAAAAAAAACAAAAACACTTTGCTGTTATCTACATTGCAGCGCCCATCACATTCAATAGGAGATAGGGATTTGATAATCTGGTGACAGAGCCTCTTTAAGGCTATGTTCATACAGGGTGGATATGCTATGTAAAAGTACACATCGTATCTGCCCTGGCGGCCGCAGGGAATTCTGAATGACAAATCACACCAAATTGTGGTGCAGTTTTTGAGTCAGTATGTCCACTGCGGAAAACTGCACGTTAAAAACAAACACATAGAAACCCTCTGACATCATGCAGACCGGCCTCCTGGGATGACGTTTTATCCCATGTGACTGCTACAGCAATCACATGGGATGAAATGTCATCCCAGGAGGCCGGCCTGGACAAAGAAACACTAAATCCTGTGTTAGTATAAGATTTTTTGTTTCTGAATTTCGTTTTTTTCCATCGCAAAGTAACGCAACATCTGCTTTTTGTTGTGGGCTTTAACTCCCCATTGAATTCAATGGGGAAAACTCACAACACAAAAGCAGCAATTACGCAAATAAGACTGATATGCTGCGGATTAAAAAAAACGCACTGCAGGTTAATTTCTGAGCGTTTTTTCAGCTTATTATTTATGCAGCATGTGGATGAGATTTGTTGAAATCTCATCCACTTTGCTGCTACTGTATTATGCTGCGGATTTTCTGCAACTTAATCCGTTGCGGAAAATCCACAGTATTTACGATGCGTGTGAACTTACCCGAATGGATGGGGTTCCAGAATGAGGGGGCCTTCTAATAATTTAGAAATGGATTTTCTAAACATACAACCACTATAAGAAATTATCCTTAATGTATATATTTTTTTGTAGCGGAAATTACATAAAACATTTATTTACATAGCAGGAAATGTAAAGTTTACATAATCTAAAGTGCATGTCCACTTTAGATATATAACAAATTGAGTAACTTTGCAAATACAGTGAATTACATACTTCCACTGATCCTATGTTGTAGAATAACCTAGAGCAGCAATGTATCGTGGTCAGGCCTCAGGACAGGAGCGGGGACCCACTGTGTCACTATTAGGGTATGTTCACACGGCTTATTTTCGGCCCTTTTATTGGGCCGTAAACGAAGCAGAACGCATCCAAACATCTGCCCATTGATTTCAATGGGAAAAACGGCGTTCTGTTCTGACAGGGTGTTTTTTTACGCCGCCCTTTTGATAAACGGCCGTGTAAAACAACGCCCGCGAAAAAAAAGTGCATGTCACTTCTTGAGCCGTTTTTGGAACCATTTTTCATTGGCTCCATAGAAAAACAGCTCCAAAAACGGAAGTAAAAAAACGCAGCGAAAAACGCAAGTTGCTAAAAAAAAAACAGCTGAAAATCAGGAGCTGTTTTCCCATGAAAACAGCTCCGTATTTTCAGACTTTTTTTGTGAAGTGTGTGAACATACCCTCTGATTTGGCTAGTACCTAGGAGGCGGAGATTAACCCCTTAGTGACCACTAATACGCCTTTTTACGTCGGTCACTAATGGGCTTTAGGCTAGGCTGACGCCTTTTCACGTCAGCCTAGTCTAAGTCCTGCACGGGTCTCCCGTGCAGGCAGGAGCCGGGGCTCTGCTGTCTGATGACAGCTGAGCTCCTGCTCCAACGCCCGCGATCGAAGTTTACTTCGATCGCGGCCGTTTAACCCGTTAAATGCCGCCGTCAATAGCGACCGCGGCATTTAACTTTGTTTACAGAGGGAGTGAGCTCCCTCTGTCACCCATCGGCGGCCCGCGAATGAAATCGCGGGTCTCCGATGGGGTGTCATGGCAGCCGGGGGCTTGATAAAAGCCCCCAGGTCTGCCCTGGACATATTCCTGTTAGGACGCGCCGGAGGCACGTCCTAACAGATTGCCTGTCAGATTTACACTGACAGGCAATAATGCTCTGGTATATGAAGTATACCAGAGCATTATAGCAGCGATCGGAACATCGCACAGTAAAGTCCCCTAGTGGGACTAATAAAATCAGTTATCAAAGTGAAATAAATATTATTAATAAAAAGTACAGTAAAAAAATAAATAAAACCATTTTTTTCCATAAAAAGTGGTTTTATTTAGTAAAAGTGTAAAAAAATTTAAAAAAGTACACATATGTGGTATCGCCGCGACCGAAATGACTCCATTAATAAAGTTAATATGTAATTTAAACCGCAAAGTGAACACCGTAAAAAAAAAACCGCAAAAAACCATGGCGAAATTGCAATTTTTTTCCATTGCCCCCCAAAAAAGTCATAATAAAAATGAATCAATAAGTCCCATGTACCCCAAAACAGTACCATACAAAACTACGTCTTGTCCCGCAGAAAACAAGCCCAAAAAATCACTACATTGATGGAAAAAAAAAAAGTTACGGCTCTTGGAAAGCAACGATGCAAAAACAAATAATTTTAGTTCAAAAGTGTTTTTATTGTGCAAAAGTCGTAAAACATAAAAAAACCTCCACATATGTGGTATCGCCGTAATCGTACCGACCCATAGAATAAAGGTAATGTTAATTACGTCGCACAGTGAACGGCGTCAATTTAAAAACGCATAGAACAATGGCGGAATTTCAGGTTTTTCTAATAATCCCCCCCAAAAAGGTTAATAAAAGTTAATATAAAAATTATATGTACCCAAAAATGGTGCCATTAAAAAGCACAACTAATCCCGCAAAAAACAAGTCCTCATACAGCTATGTAGACGAAAAAATAAGAACGTTATAGCTCTTTGAATGCGACTATAGAAAAACGAATAAAATAGCTTGGTCATTAAGGCCTAAAATGGGCTGGTCACTAAGGGGTTAAGGGATTTTGCAATATTTACTTCAAAATACACCTCAGTGTGTAATAGACTGTGCAGGGATACTCCAGGTTGCTTCCCTTGAGTAGTCTCGAATAGCAACCGCTGACAGCTTGCAGATGGTATTTCTGAAGCTATAAAAAAACAAGCGTGTTTGTACACATCCAAGGTCAGGGCTGGCAGAGATTATGCAACATGATAAGACAGATGCAGGTCAGAGCCGTCAGTGATCCTGATAAAGAATCAGGAAACAGTCCAGGTCAAATCCAGAATGGCAAACAACAAATACCTAAACAAATGGACATGATCCAAAGAACTTTGTTGCTCTGGCAAGGTGTGTAAGTTCTAAGCAACTTTAGTCTGAGGCGATCAGCCGCAGTCTGAGCACCGACCAGCTGACATAGGCCTGTCCCTTTAAGATGTAGCATAGATGAAGTGGCTGGTGGCGAGACAAGCAGAGGGACGTCAGTTGCACAGGCATCTACAGCTGTCGGTGTAATGGCAGGAAGGAGGTGAAGGGAAAGTGAGCCCTAATCTACCCACCGCCCTGTCCCTGCCTACTTGCAATGACCCGCCCTAGGCGACGAGGTACAACTGGGCGGCGGTCCCTACGCTGTCTAAGTGCACAGGAAAACAAACAGGGAACACGCAAGGGAAGGGGCAGTAGCCACGGAACGCCACGAGGAAACGGAGCGGCGAACGAACAGTCAGGACCAGGACGAAGTGAGTACACCCGAGCGGGCACGGAGACAGAAGCAAGCCAGGGGCAAAGCAAAGCAGGTCAAGCAGAACTGCAGCAAGGCAGAAGCACGGCAGAAGCAGGCTGGAGCAAGCAGCAGTGGGGCCAGGAATCCAAAAGAATTACAAGCACTGAGGGAGAGAACAGGGCAGGTAATAAAGGACAGGGGGCGGAGCTAACTCCGACAGACCAGGCCGCGATAGGCTCTCCCACTCCTGAGCCTGCCACCCTGGTTGGTGGGAGATGGTGTCAGTCGAACAGGTCTGGCCTCAGGTGTGGATTGATTAATCCCAGGAGTATACCTAGATGAAGTACCTGGCAGATCCCTAACAGTACTCCCCCTTTTATGAGGGGCCACCGGACCCTTACTAAGGGGACCCGGTTTAGTGGGGAAGAGAAGGTGGAACCTCCTGATCAATACCCCAGCGTGAACATCACGGGCAGGTACCCAAGTCCTCTCCTCCGGCCCGTATCCTCTCCAATGGACCAGGTACTGGAGAGAGCCCTGGACCATCCTACTGTCCATAATCTTGGCCACCTCGAATTCCACCCCCTCAGGGGTGAGAACGGGAACAGGAGGTATCCTCGAGGGGGACCAGGACGGGGAGCAGCGTTTAAGGAGGGAGGCATGGAAGACGTCATGTATGCGAAAGGATGGGGGGAGCTCCAGACGGAAGGATACAGGGTTGAGGACTTCAATGATCTTATAAGGTCCAATAAATCGGGGAGCAAACTTCCTGGACGGGACCTTAAGGCGCAAGTTCCTGGACGACAACCAGACCAAATCCCCGACGACAAACCGGGGGTTAGCAGAACGTCTACTATCCGCCTGAATCTTTTGTGCGCTCTGGGACGCCTCTAGGTTCTTCTGAACCTGGGCCCAGACAGTGCACAGTTCCCGATGAACATCCTCTACCTCAGGATTATTGGAACAACCAGGGGAGACGGAGGAGAACCTTGGGTTAAACCCGAAATTACAGAAAAACGGGGAGACCCCTGACGAGTTACTGACCCGGTTATTCAGGGAAAATTCAGCAAGGGGAAGGAATGAGACCCAATCGAATTGACAGTCAGAGATGAAACACCTTAAATATTGTTCCAGGGATTGGTTGGTCCTTTCCGTTTGGCCATTAGTTTCGGGATGGAAGGCGGAGGAGAAGGACAGATCAATCTCCAACTTTTTACAAAAAGCTCTCCAAAATAAGGAAACAAATTGTACCCCTCTGTCAGAAACGATATTGACTGGGGCCCCATGGAGATGCAGGATGTGTTTCACAAACAAAGAAGCTAACGTCTTGGCGTTAGGTAGCTTCTTAAGGGGCACAAAGTGGCACATCTTGCTGAAGCGGTCGACTACCACCCACACCACCGACTTGCCCTGAGATGGAGGCAAATCGGTGATAAAATCCATGGAGATATGGGTCCAAGGTCTCTGGGGAATGGGCAAGGAATGTAGTAGGCCCGCAGGTCGGGACCTAGGGGTATTGGACCTAGCGCAAACCTCACAAGCGGCGACGTAAGCCCTAACATCTTTAGGCAACCCAGGCCACCAATAGTTTCTGGTAATGAGGTGTTTGGTGCCCAAGATGCCAGGATGACCAGATAGAGCGGAGTCATGGTTTTCCCTGAGTACCCTCAGCCGGTATTGCAGGGGAACAAACAGTTTGTCCCCAGGGACGTTCCCGGGAGCTGCACCCTGATCAGCCGCGATATCAGAAGCTAAATCAGAATCCGTGGCAGAGACGATTATACCAGGGGGTAAAATACAAGCAGGATCCTTCTCGGAAGGAGGATTGGCCATGAAACTAAGTGACAGAGCATCAGCCTTAATATTCTTGGACCCAGCCCTATAGGTAACCAAGAAATTAAATCTGGTAAAGAATAGTGCCCACCGAGCTTGTCTAGGATTAAGCCTCTGGGCCGATTCTAGGAAAACCAGATTCTTGTGATCCGTAAGGACCGTTACCTGGTGTCTGGCCCCCTCCAGGAAGTGCCGCCACTCCTCAAAAGCCCATTTAATGGCTAGAAGTTCGCGGTTGCCAATATCATAGTTACTCTCCGTGGGCGAAAACTTCCTAGAGAAGTAAGCACAGGGGCGGAGATGGGTGAGGGAGCTGGTACCCTGGGACAAGATGGCCCCCACTCCCACCTCGGAAGCGTCAACCTCCACAATAAATGGCTCCCCTTGGTTGGGCTGAATCAGCACGGGGGCCGAGATAAAGCACTTCTTGAGAGTCTCAAAGGCCTGGACGGCCTCAGGGGGCCAATGGAGGACATCAGCACCCTTGCGGGTAAGGTCCGTAAGAGGCTTAGCGACGACCGAGAAGTTGGCAATAAATCTCCTGTAATAGTTGGCGAACCCTAAAAAACACTGTAACGCCTTAAGGGAGGCAGGTTGGACCCATTCCGCCACAGCTTGAACCTTGGCAGGGTCCATGCGGAATTCATGAGGAGTGAGGATTTGCCCTAAAAATGGTATCTCCTGTACCCCAAAGACACATTTTTCAGTCTTAGCAAACAGATTATTCTCCCGAAGGACCTGGAGCACCTTCCTGACATGCTCCACGTGGGAGGACCAGTCCTTGGAAAACACCAGTATGTCATCAAGGTACACAACAAGAAAATTACCCAGGTACTCTCTCAGGATTTCATTAATAAAATTCTGGAAGACAGCAGGGGCATTACATAACCCAAAGGGCATGACCAGGTATTCGAAATGACCCTCGGGTGTGTTGAACGCAGTTTTCCACTCATCCCCCTCTTTGATGCGGATAAGGTTATATGCCCCCCGTAGATCGAACTTAGAAAACCATTGGGCTCCCTGAACCTGATTAAAAAGATCCTGAATCAAAGGAAGTGGGCACTGGTTCCTTACGGTGACCTTATTCAGGTTACGATAATCAATGCACGGCCTAAGACCACCATCCTTCTTCCCCACGAAGAAGAAGCCAGCACCTACAGGAGAAGTCGAGGGGCGAATGAAACCCTTGGCCAGGCATTCTTGGATATACACCCTCATAGCTTCACGTTCAGGACATGAAAGATTAAATATCCTACCCTTAGGAAGCTTGGCACCAGGCACCAAATCGATAGCGCAATCGTAATCTCTGTGGGGGGGCAACACCTCGGAGGCCTCCTTAGAAAACACATCGGCGAAGTCCTGAACAAACTCAGGAAGCGTGTTTACCTCCTCCCGGGGAGAAATAGAGTTAACAGAAAGACATGACATAAGACATTCATTACCCCATTTGGTGAGATCCCCAGTATTCCAATCAAACGTGGGATTATGCAACTGCAACCAGGGAAGGCCTAAAACCAGATCAGACGATAATCCCTGCATCACCAGTACAGAGCACTGCTCCAAATGCATGGAGCCAACCAGGAGTTCAAAAACAGGAGTATGCTGAGTAAAATAACCATTAGCAAGGGGAGTTGAGTCGATTCCTACTACAGGGATAGGATAAGGTAAATCAATACAAGGCATCTTTAGAGACATAGCAAATTCCACAGACATGATATTAGCAGATGAGCCAGAATCCACGAAAGCACTGCCCGTGGCAGACCGGCCAGCAAACGAGACCTGAAAGGGAAGCAAAATTTTATTGCGTTTCAAATTAACGGGAAATACCTGTGCGCCCAAGTGACCTCCCCGATGATCACTTAGGCGCGGAAGTTTTCCGGCTTCTTATTCTTGCGCCTGGGACAGGTGTTCAGTAGATGCTTGTCGTCCCCACAGTAGAAGCAGAGACCATTCATTCTGCGAAACTCCCTACGTTGTCGAGGGGACATGGAGGCCCCGAGTTGCATAGGTACCTCCGAGTCCTCCGTGGGGGGGCGAGGAGACGGGACCTCGGGGGGGATCGCAGAAAAGTCAGAGGGGAGCACACTGAAGCGTTCTAGCTGACGTTCCCTGAGACGTCGGTCAAGTCGTACTGCTAGGGCCATAACCTGGTCAAGGGAGTCAGACGAGGGGTAGCTAACCAGCAGATCCTTCAGGGCGTCAGATAATCCTAACCTAAACTGGCACCTTAGGGCCGGATCGTTCCACTGAGAAGCTACGCACCACTTCCTAAAATCAGAACAGTATTCCTCAACCGGTCTCCTACCCTGACGTAAGGTCACCAGCTGACTCTCGGCTAAAGCAGTCCTGTCAGTCTCGTCGTAAATGAGTCCGAGGGCAGAGAAAAAACGATCAACAGAGGAAAGTTCAGGGGCGTCAGGAGCCAAGGAGAAGGCCCACTCTTGGGGCCCTTCCTGGAGTCGGGATATGATGATACCCACCCGCTGGTTCTCGGAACCTGAGGAGTGGGGCTTTAGGCGGAAATACAGTCTGCAACTCTCCCGGAAGGAGAGAAACGTCTTACGGTCCCCTGAAAACCGGTCAGGTAACTTGAGGTCGGGTTCTAGAGGTGAGGTGAGGGGTACTACTAAAGCAGCGTCACCCTGATTGACCCTTTGGGCCAGGGCCTGGACCTGTAGGGAGAGGCCCTGCATCTGCTGGGTCAGGGTCTCAAGGGGGTCCATGATAGCGTCAGCGTAGGAGAAATGGTAGACTAGGTAAGGGCTTGTAATTATGTAATGGCAGGAAGGAGGTGAAGGGAAAGTGAGCCCTAATCTACCCACCGCCCTGTCCCTGCCTACTTCCAACGACCCGCCCTAGGCGACGAGGTACAACTGGGCGGCGGTCCCTACGCTGTCTAAGTGCACAGGAAAACAAACAGGGAACACGCAAGGGAAGGGGCAGTAGCCACGGAACGCCACGAGGAAACGGAGCGGCGAACGAACAGTCAGGACCAGGACGAAGTGAGTACACCCGAGCGGGCACGGAGACAGAAGCAAGCCAGGGGCAAAGCAAAGCAGGTCAAGCAGAACTGCAGAAAGGCAGAAGCACGGCAGAAGCAGGCTGGAGCAAGCAGCAGTGGGGCCAGGAATCCAAAAGAATTACAAGCACTGAGGGAGAGAACAGGGCAGGTAATAAAGGACAGGGGGCGGAGCTAACTCCGACAGACCAGGCCGCGATAGGCTCTCCCACTCCTGAGCCTGCCACCCTGGTTGGTGGGAGATGGTGTCAGTCGAACAGGTCTGGCCTCAGGTGTGGATTGATTAATCCCAGGAGTATACCTAGATGAAGTACCTGGCAGATCCCTAACAGTCGGCATCCCATTATACAAACACGATTCTGCAGACATCATAGCTCAAATATTCCAGAATTCCTTTGCTTGTTCAGTGTCTGCACAGGATACCTCCTTTACATTCTGGGAAGCATAATCTGTACACCAGACACTATACGATAATCTGATGTCCCATTAAATGAACTAAACTGCTAAGGATGTTTCTGTTAACAAGCTTCTCACTTATTTCCAATTGCAACCACTTGAATTCTGAATACAGCTCTGAAACAGGAGAATTCTTCATAATGATGTATTTACCTCATAAACCTATCTACAAGCGCACATTTACTATTTCACCCCAAAAAAATTCTTCAAAATAAAATAATCTAGCAGTTTATATTCCAAGAAGTTTGAGGAAATTATATATTTGCTTTGGATCCGAGTCTGTGACTGAAGAACATATATAGGGTTATATGTCCATGCTCTTAGTAATAGCTGTGTGTAAGCACAGTTCTTGTCCAGACAAGGGTAGCCTACAGCAGCATCCTATCACTTGTTTATGTGTCCATACACACTCTGTCCCAATGGATTCTTCCGGGGAAATTTGTTGTTCCCTAAGGCTGGCCATACATTTTAGATAGCTGTCGGCTGATACTACTCCCGACTCCCCAATACACATGCATGCTCAGACCGGTCGAGCATGCATGTGTTCTCAGGGAGAAAGCCGATACCAGACTCGTCGATCAGAGGCTTATCTAATAACGAACAAATGGATCAGGCATATTGAGATTCAACATACCCGACCCTTCTCTCTTGCGACATCTGCCGTCAGGGACACCGCCATACACATTAGATTGTCGGCTGGTCCATCTAATTTGTTGCAGAAATTTCTGCAACAAATCTGCCGCAGGGGTGAACATACACTAAAAGACTACTGGCCCAGGGTTCAGTCCCCACACAATTCAAATACTTTTGAATTATGCTTGTACTAAAACAGCCTAACAATGCAAGGAAGAGGCTATACCCAGTCTACCAATAATAAAGGCTTCTGGTCCCTTCTTGTTCCACCTTATTTGGCAAGGAAGTTTATCCAGGTATTTTCAAAGTAAGACCTACTGCACATGGCCGTAGCTGTGTGTACGGTCCGTGATTATGGCACGGACGGGCTGGGGAGTGTCATCCGCAGGCCATCCGCAAACACGGACTGTGCACACACAATATGAACATTCATTTCAATGAGCCCGGACCACAATTGCAGACCGTATAATGACATGTTCTATTGTATTGTTTTCCGGTCTTTGGGCAATGCACGGACCGTGGAAACCACGGTCGTGTGCATTGGCCCATAGGATAGCATGTGTTCTATACTATCTGCAATTGTGGCTCCGCAATTGCAGATAGTATACAGACACAAAACTGAGGTCGTGTGCATGACGCCTAAGCATATATTTGGGAGATGTACAGGATGGACTTTCTTTCTAAATTGTTTATTTACAAAATTACCCAACTTTTTTGTAGATTATAAACAAATTGTAAAATATTGTTCAAAAGATAAGCATATGCTTTAACATTAGAATACGTATTTGTATAAATAGTAGGTTCCAGATTAAATAAACATTGAATATTTGAATATTTGTATCTATAGCATTATTGCTATATTTTGATCAAATTGAAATAAAGTGAAATAAATGTCCAGGTATAAATCTGCTGTGATTAAATAAACAAGCAAACAAAATTGTGCTGTGGGCGCTTATATATATGCAAAACTAAATATATGAAAAATATGAAATTGCAATTTTAAAGTACTGTATAGTAAAGATGGTAGTGGGGTATTCAAATATTTTATGTTTGCCTAACTACATCATTTGTATAATTATATAATAGTAATTGCTGAACAAAAGTAATTCAAGTGGTACCTTGAGAAATCTCTGCTGAGCGGAATGCTGAATAAATTTGAACATTATATCACTTTGCCAATTGATATCACTAGTGCAGAGAATAATAATTGTGATGATTTGCAAGATGAAGTGAATATACTGGTCCAACAGAATTTGACTTTACTTGAGAGATAATCTCTTGGGAGATAAATTGAAGGACTGAGAAGTGAAGGATGATGTAATGATGCTACTTAAAGTAAATGTCCCCCTTTTAACACCATGTCATTTTCAGGTTCCACGATTAATTTCTTACCACATCTTTATAGTGGTCAAAGTTCTGCTGTTGTGAAAAAGATCTTCAAATCAGCAAACATAGATTTGCTTCATAATTTATGGTAAATCTGTCAGACCAATGGTGGCCCCGGCCTTTCTGCTAAACCCTGCCCCATCTTGCATTACTTTTGAAAAGCGGCATGAGAAGCATAAAACAGAAAAAAGTCGTAAATCATTGTGCAAATGTGGAGTAGGCCATGTTTTGCGAGTTTTCACTGGCAGAATTGTGGTGTAAATGTAATAATACGTTTCCCCCATTGAGTTTAATAATAAAATTCTAGCCGTCTGCAGCTACCACTAGAAGATGCTTCTGCATAATGTTTTATTGATATTAATTTATAAACAGATTGCCATTAGCACCTAAGCTTCCCTTAGTGGTGTCTGCATGCAGCCAGTATTTTAAAATGTAACACTATGTGGGAATTTATTAAAACTGGCGTTTTACTCGAAAATCTCGGAGCACACCTCTTAATAAATTAGGAGTATCTCTATCTGTCCGTGCACCAAAGTTGGAGTAAAATGTGCCTAATAGTCTTTATTAAAATACGTATATAAAAATTAAAAGCAATAGGGCTACACCCTGTATAGTCCGGATAAAAATTCAACACACTGACTCCAGGAAAAGTTCCTCACCGTCCCCAATATCAAGGAGGTTAGATGTAGTAGATGAAGTATCAGAGCACACTTGGTCTTTCTTCTGCATGGTCTCCCAGCCTTCACATAAAGTGGTTCTGAAAAGGATAGAAGCAGACACACATAGCGCAGACTGCAGCGTTGGATAAAATCTTTTGGTACTTTATTCCATATACTCACAGAGTGACAAAGTAAAAAGTGCTCACTCATGCCCCGGAAGAAGCTGGACAAGGCGAAACCCAGGGTCGGGCAGGAGGGGCTTGGCGTGCAACGTGGAAAATTTAAATATTTATGAGCGCCTTTTAGCACTTTTTCCTTTTCAGAAACTGGGAGAACATGCAGTAGAAAGACCAAGTGTGCTCTGATACTTCATCTACTACATCTAACCTCCTTGATATTGGGGATGGTGAGGAACTTTTCCTGGGGTCAGTGTGTTGAATATTTATCCGGACTATAAAGTGTGTTGCCCACTGCATATAATCTTTATATATTTATTTCTGAGTGGATTGCTGGACTTTATCTACTGCAATTGTGTGTTCCACTGAATACAGATTAGTGCAAACCATATGTCAGTACATTATCTTTATTAAAACATCATTATGTTTTGTGTCTATAACTCCTATATGTATGCAAGTTAACAGACTACAAATATACCCTATGTATTCTGATCCTGCAGTCATTCTCATTTTCACCTGTCCCCTAGCAAATGTATGTAAGTAAGAAGTAGTGGACAGATACATACGAGTATGAATGCAGGATCCTATAACTGAATATGCCTAATAAGAATGTTATACCACTCTTGTTCTTGTTTCCCAGGATCTTCAATGATGCATGGATTTACAAGTCAAAATTCCCAGGTCCGGAATAAGAAGATCTTAACTATTTGTTGGCAAATTAACTTACTTTTGTTAATTGTTTTGAGCATTCAGGCTGGAGTTTGAAGACTTATTTTAGGTTTAAAGAGAACCTTTCACCTGCCCATACATGTGCAGCTGAGTGCAGCATGTAATGAGGAGGGCTGCACAAACCCTGGGGCACTTTTAAACA
Organism: Rhinoderma darwinii; assembly: GCF_050947455.1. Lineage (NCBI taxonomy): Eukaryota > Metazoa > Chordata > Amphibia > Anura > Rhinodermatidae > Rhinoderma > Rhinoderma darwinii. The sequence goes on along the minus strand of NC_134690.1, from coordinate 129,161,069 downwards.
TTTTAGTACCTCCCTCCGTTATTTAGATATCGGTGCCGTTATATTTGGCGCCCGATATTTAAATAACGCCCTGAACAGTCAAGGGGGTGTGTTACTATGGCTGTGACCCTGTCCAATCAGATATGGACAGTGCCACAGCATGAGAGAGTGTGCGATTGCAGTCTTTTCACCCGAACAGGCAAGGGGGCGTGTCAGTGCTACGGACAGCGTGAGCTGGTGAGGAGAGCGCTCTTATCTCTTCAGCTCTTGCGAGAGATTAGTCTTGTATTGTCTGCCGAACTGGCAAGGGGGCGTGTCCCTGGTACGGACAATGTAAGCGCTCCCTAGCTCTTACTGTCCGTAGTAGTGACACGCCCCCTTGCCAGTTCGTCAGACAATGTACAAGACTGATCTCTCACTAGAGCTGAAGAGATGAGACCTCCTCTCCACGGCTCTGTCCGTAGCACTGACACGCCCATTTGCCTGTTCGGATGAAAAGACTGCAATCACACACTCTCTCATGCTGTGGCACTGTCCATATCTGATTGGACAGTGTCACAGCCATAGTAACACGCCTCTTTGACAGTACAAGCCTCGTTGACTGTTCATGGGGTTATTTAAATATCGGGTGCGAAATATAACGGCACCGATATCTAAATAACGGAGGGAGGTAAAAAAAAATGTAAAGTGCCCCAGGGTTTGTGCAGTACTGCCCGTTACATGCTGCACTCAGCTGCACATATATGGGGAGGTGAAAGGTTCTCTTTAATAAAAACAAATTTTAATCACCGAATGAATAAGGCTGGGTTCACACGACCTATTTTCAGACGTAAACGAGGCGTATTATGCCTCGTTTTACGTCTGAAAATAGGGCTACAATACGTCGGCAAACATCTGCCCATTCATTTGAATGGGTTTGCCGACGTATCGTGCAGACGACCTGTAATTTACGCATCGTCGTTTGACAGCTGTCAAACGACGACGCGTAAATTGACTGCCTCGGCAGAGAAGTGCAGGGCACTTCTTTGCAACATAATTTGAGCCGTTCTTCATTGAACTCAATGAAGAGCAGCTCAAGATATACGAGCGTCACAGACGCCTCGTATATTACGAGGAGGAGCATTTACGGCTGAAACGACGCAGCTGTTTTCTTCTGAAAACAGGCTGTAATTTCAGCCGTAAAAGCCAGCTAGCGTGTGAACATACCCTGAAAGTTAAACAACTTTCAAATATACCTAATGTTTCAATTCCTCACAATTTTCAAGATATATGTTTGATGTTATTGAATGAGAACACTCTTGTTTACATTCAGAGGCTGCAAACCTGAAGTGGATACAACTGTATCCAGTCTAGGCAATGCCTTGTCTGCTAAATACATCATCAGCAGCTGCAGAAATCTCTTGTATTTTGTTGCAATCTATCAGTTTGGAGACCAGGCCATTGTGAAAATAGCAAAGAATTGAAACAAAAAGTATATTAGAAGGTTTCTATAACTTTTATTGATACAATAATTAAGCATTGTTTACATAAATCCAGTAAACCTCTATCTTCTTCTCACCGCAGCCATTTTTCGGATTTTCACTTTTGTTTTTCCCTCCCCACCTTCCAAAAGCTGTAACTTTTTGATTTTTCAATCAATATTGCCTTATGTGGGCTTGTTTTTTGCGAGAGGAGTTGTAGATTTTTACAGCTCCATTTATTGTACCATATAATGTAGTGGGAAACTGAAAAAAAAATATTTGTGGAGAAGAAAGCAAAAAACGCAAGTAGTGCAGATCACCAAAAGTAATAGAATAAAACAGAGGAGGTTCAATTGAGCTCACCGCTTGGTGTTGTGCTAGCACAGGCACAATGCTGTTGTAGACTTAGGGTATGTGCACACGTAGTGTTTTCAGACGTTTTTCGGGCTGTAAACGTCCTGAAAAACGGCTGAAAAATTGGAAGCAGAATGCTTACAAACATCGCCCATTGATTTCAATGGGAAATACGGCGTCTTGTTCCCACGGGGCGTCTTTTTTGCGGCCATTTTTCAAAACACCCGCAAAAAAGAAGTGCATGTCACTTCTTGAGCCGTTTTTGGAGCCGTTTTCCATTGACTCTATAGAAAAACAGCTCCAAAAAGGGGGTAAAAAATGCAGCGAAAAATGCAACTTAATAAAAAACAGTTGAAAATCGCTCCGTATTTTCAGATGCTTTTAATTTTGTGTGTGCACATACCCTTATAATGAAATAGGTATCATTAGACCGCTGCAGCCAGGTCCCATCCGCTAACTAGAGGTGGTTACCGCTGTAAAGTATTTACAGGAAGAAAAAATTGGTGGACCATATACAGCACTGCTGTTAATAATGGTAGAAGCCGTTCCAGTGTTTTGAAATACAACTTGGCCTGATGAAGGCACTGGTTCAGCGTTGAAACGCGGTCTTTTACAATAAATTATTTATTTTTGTATTTCAAAACACTGAAACTGCTCCTACCTTTATTACCAGCAGCGCCGTATATGGGCCACCAATTTTTTATTCCTGCAAATAAAAAGTATTTGTCGGGTGGAATAGGAAAAAAAACAGCGATACCTCAATCTTTTGGGTGGTTTTGTTTTTACGGCGTTTACCGTACAGTAAAAACAGCATGTTAACTTTATTCTGAGTTTTGTCGCCATATTCTGAGAGCCATAAAGTTTTTATTTTTCCATCGATTTAGCGGTATGAGGGCTTAGTTTTTGCGAGCTGTAGTTTCTATTGGTACCATTTTGGGGTACTTGAGACTTTTTGATCACTTTTTATTTCATTTTTTGTCGGAGATGAACTGACCACAAAACAGCAATTCTGGCGTTTTTCATTTTTAATTTTTTACAGCATTCACGGCGCAGACTAAATAATCAGATATTCTAATAGTTCAGACTTTTACGGACGTGTCGATTCCAGTTGTTAATTTTTTATATTTTTTACATTGTGCTTGAGGAAAAAAGGGAAAAGCTTTTTTTTTATCTATTAAAAATTTAACTTTAATTTATTTTAATGTTTTTTAATAGTCCCCCTAGGGTACTTGAACCACCGATCGCTGGATCACTTGCACGATATACTGCAATACTAATGTATTGCAGTATATCGTGATTCTGACAGTTCATAGGAGTACAAAGATGGTAGACCTGGGTGCCTTCAACAGGCCCCCAGGCTGCCATGCCAACCAACGGCACCCCCCAATTACGCCGCTGGTGGGCCGTTGTAATGTTACAGGGGGTTGCCCCCCTGTTTTTAGTAATTTAAATGGCGCAATCGCTATTGACTGCGGCATTTAACGGGTTAAACGCGTGGGATCCCGCTCATTACCCGGAAGTGTCGGCTGTAACACAGCCAACACGCTCGTTCTATGGAGCGGGCTCAGCCCGTGAGACTGCTCTATACTTCCCCACCCGACATGCTCCGTATATATACGGCGGATGCTGTGAAGGGGTTTTAAGCATCCAAGTGAGGAATAAATAAAAACAAAAATGATTGTGATTTCCGACCATATAAGAAGAAAACAGCATAGATCGCTGAGCTACGCTGTTTCCATAACTCCCATAGTAGTGAATAGCAGTTACAGAAACAGCGTAGCATGCGAGCCAGAGGTGGGACCCACATCTATCTGCTATGGATAGGTCATAAATGTCACTGATGGGAAAACCCCTTTAAAGATTGCCCATTGAAATCAATGGGCTGTTTTTGTAATGCACAGACATGCTGGGTCCTCCAAAGTGAACAGTGGCCCTACTATATTAATTTATAATTCCCTGAAAGAGTATTTAAAATAAGGGTATGCATTTGAAAATACTTCAAATAGACAATTCTGTATAGGTCAGGCAGCAGACATAACTGTCTAATCTAAAAGATATCTGTTTTGTATTTTTTTTTTAATTATTTAATATTTTATATGTCACATCTATGATAGTATCAAAAAGATAATATTCCCCTGCCCATCCCCAGCTTAGCTGAGAAAGACACAACAAATAAATAACTTTACGCCGCAAAATATTCAGGTATTCCAGATTTTAGCATAGTGGACTGATCTTAGCTAAGAATTTTTATAAAGCAATTTTTCATACGATTTAACCTATGTGACTACTTTCAACCATGCTTTAAAAAATCAGGATATTTATTGGGTGAATAGTAGTTTAGCCATAAACAATACTTTTAACACTAAAATTAAAGTAACGTGTACATTTAGGCCATGTTCAGACGTGGCAGAATTTTTCCGCTGCAAATGTTGGTGCAGATTCGGGGCAATTACGTAACGAATTTGCACCAACATTCGGATATTTGACAGGTAATTCAGATGTTGCAGATATCACAGCGGACTTGCCACAGATTTCAGTTTTTGCATTGCAAAGCATGAAATCTGCAATGAAATTCTGCTTCTTCTCCGCAACATAATGTGCATGCTGCGGAGGGAAAAATCTGCACCACAGCCTAATTTCTGACAGTTATTTTCCGCAACGTCTGAACTAAGTTTCCTAGAAATATATAGAAACAAATGTAAAAAACGGCTGCTGCAGAATTCCACTGCGGACTGTCCACAGCGGAATTCAACAGCAATTCCGCCACGTCTGAATGTGCCCTTAATATTTGAATCATTACCAGGGATTACGAATATTGGAGAGAAAGGTAAATTAACACAAATTTTAGAGGTTTTATCATAAACACTTGTACAGAATTTATGAATCTCCACACGTTTTTTTCAGACGGCCATGTAAAAAAACGACCCGTCTGCACGAAACGCCGATTTTTCCATTGAAATGGGCAGATGTTTGTAGGCGTTCAGCTTCCATTTGCATCACCATTGATTTCAATGGTGACGGATCCGGTGCAAATGGATTCCGTATGTCTCACCTTTATAAATAATTCACACAGTGTGAGACTTGCAGGCACTGCATTTTTCAAATACTTAGGCCGGATTCACACGTAGCGTAAATACTACAGATTTTCCGCAACTGACTTCACTGCAGAAAACCTGCAGCTTATTACAGTAGCAATAAAGTAGATGAGATTTTAACAAATCTCATCCACACGCGGTGTAGAAAAACCGATGAAAAAAAATCATAAATTGACATGCAAAGTAGTTTTTTAACCGCAGCATGTCAATTTATGTTGCGGAATCGCTGGTTTTCTGTTTCGGTTTTTCCCCATTGAATTCAATGGGAAGATAAAACGCGCAACAAATAGCAGATGTTGCAATTTTTTTTTTTATGAGTTGTGATCTTTGCGGCAGGAATCACTCCGCCACAAAGATCGCAACTCAGAAAAAAAATCTCATACTTGTCCAGATCTCTCTGCTCCTGCATCCAGCCTGGCCTCTAGGGATGATGTTTCATCCCATGTGACTGTTGCAGCCAGGGGCGTAACTAGGAAAGACTGGGCCCGATAGCAAACTTTTGACTGGGGCCCCCCCTCCCCCGTGTGTCACACAACCCCCCCTTGTAGATAGTGCCTTTTTTACAAACCCCCCCTTTTGATAACGCCATACAGCCCCCCTGTAGATATCTACAAAGGGGGCTGTATGGCGGTATCTACAGAGGGGGCTGAATGGCGCTATCTACAGAGGGGGCTGTATGGCGTTATCTACGGGGGGCTGTATGGCGTTATCTATGGGGGGACTGTATGGCGTTCCCTACAGGGGGGTGTATGGCGTTCCCTACAGGGGGGACTGTATGGCGTTCCCTACAGGGGGGGCTGTATGGCATTATCTACAGGGGGACTGTATGGCGCTATCTACAGGGGGGACTGTATGGCGCTATCTACAGGGGGGACTGCATGGCGTTATCTACGGGGGGAGGCTGTATGGCGTTCCCTACAGAGGGGGCTGTCTGGCGTTATCTACAGGGGGGACTGTATGGCGTTACCTACAGGGAGTCTGTATGGCGTTCCCTACAGGGGGGGTCTGTAGGGAACGCCATACAGCCCCCTCCTGTAGGGAACGCCATACAGCGTCCCCCCCTGTAGGGAACGCCATACAGCGTCCCCCCTGTAGGGAACGCCATACAGCGTCGTCCCCCCTGTAGGGAACGCCATACAGCGTCGTCCCCCCGGTAGGGAACGCCATACAGCGTCGTTCCCCCTGTAGGGAACGCCATACAGCGTCGTTCCCCCTGTAGGGAACGCCATACAGCGTCGTCGTCCCTGTACGGAACGCCATACAGCGTCGTCCCCCCTGTAGGGAACGCCATACAGCCCCCCATGTAGGGAACGCCATACAGCGTCGTCGTCCCTTGTAGGGAACGCCTTACAGCGTCGTCGTCCCCGTAGGGAACGCCATACAGCCCCCCCATGTACAGGGGGGGCTGTATGGCGCTATCTACAGGAGGCTGTATGGCATTATCTACAGGGGGACTGTATGGCGCTATCTACAGGGGGGACTGTATGGCGCTATCTACAGGGGGGGCTGTATGGCGTTCCCTACAGAGGGGGCTGTCTGGCGTTATCTACAGGGGGGACTGTATGGCGTTCCCTACAGGGAGTCGTTATGGCGTTCCCTACAGGGGTGGTCTGTAGGGAATGCCATACAGCCCCCCCCTGTAGGGAACGCCATACAGCCCCCTCCTGTAGGGAACGCCATACAGCCCCCTCCTGTAGGGAACGCCATACAGCGTCCCCCCCTGTATGGAACGCCATACAGCGTCCCCCCCTGTAGGGAACGCCATACAGCGTCGTCCCCCTGTAGGGAACGCCATACAGCCCCCCTGTAGGGAATGCCATACAGCCCCCCCCTGTAGGGAACGCCATACAGAGTCCCCCCCTGTAGGGAACACCATACAGCGTCCCCCCTGTAGGGAACGCCATACAGCGTCCCCCCCTGTAGGGAACGCCATACAGCGTCCCCCCCTGTAGGGAACGCCATACAGCGTCCCCCCCTGTAGGGAACGCCATACAGCGTCATCCCCCCTGTAGGGAACGCCATACAGCGTCCCCCCCTGTAGGGAACGCCATACAGCGTTGTCCCCCCGGTAGGGAACGCCATACAGCGTCATCGTCCCTGTAGGGAACGCCATACAGCGTCGTCCCCCCTGTAGGGAATGCCATACAGCTCCATTCATTTCTACGGAGCTGCCGACACAGACCCCGGAAGTCCGAGGTTTGTGATGGAGAACTTCAGGGGACTTTCAGTCCCCCGTTCTCCTTACCGCTGCCAGCGATCACACATGTATCCCCTATCCTGTGGTTAGGGGATACATGTCTTTTGTTTAATGGCAGAGCGGGGAGATACCTCCGTGCTCTGCCGTATTGTTCAGTGGCGTCCCGCTGTAGCAGCCATAGCGGCTGCTAGCGGAGCCTCCAGCCATGGTGGGGGCCCGGGCCGACGGGCGACACAGGCCCCCTCATGCCACGGGCCCCGTAGCAGCCGCTACTGCTGCTACGGCGGTAGTTACGCCACTGGTTGCAGCCAATCACAGGCTGCAGCGGTCACATGGGATATAACGTCTTCCCTGGAGGCCGGGCTGTAGGACGTCAGAGGGACGCATCACCATGGCTACAGGTAACTGAGGTTTTTTTAATCTATTTTCCGCAGCGGATATTCCAGATGAAAAACTGCACCACAATAGCTTGTACGGATACGCTGTGTGCATTTATGCAGCGTATACGCCCTGTGTGAACATACCCTAATGCAAAATTTTTAAATGTCAGAAAAAGTGGTGGGGTAATAAATATGGTGCTCCATTCTTTTTAATGCAGTTACACCAGACAACGGGCATAATTGCATTGATAAATATGCCCAATGTGCTTCTAGATGGTTGTTTACTCTGTACAGACACAATTTGTTTAACGGGAATTAATTACAAATAAACTTTACTGGATTAATAAAATCTGTTCATAAGAGCAATGAAATGTACAACTATATTTTCCACGTTTGAGAACAAAAGCTCAATGTGAATCGCTGTTTGATGATTAAGGACTTGAAAAAAGTGTCTCCACATGAACACTTAATTATACATAATGAAACAGTATAGTGCGGAGTTTCTTCATACAATTTCTTTCAGTCCATACATCAAAGAAATGTCAGTTAAGGTAAAAGGTTTTGCTTTATGTTAGGCTAAGCATTTATTGCACAAGTCCCAACAAAAGGTAGTCAGAAGTTGAGCTAACTCATAATGACCTTTGCAGGCAGTAGCCAACTTATTCCGAATCAGTCTTTCAAATTGAATCAGTCCAATGTGATCCAAGCTCGGGGTGACAAATAGCAACAGGCCATGTATTGCAGAATGTAATTCAATGGATGTCAGCAGCACCAGATCAAACAACTTATAAATACAAGTAGGTGGGTGCACATCTTAGGGCAAAGGCGTAGCTAGGTTCTCCAGCACCCGGGGCAAAGATTCAGTTTGGCTCCCCCCCAACCACTTTCCTGACATCTCCTTCCCCCTCGCCATGTTTGTTTTCTCTACCAATCGACGTGTCATTTCTTTTCCACATTTCTTTTTATGTAATTCGAGCATAAAAACATTTGTATATTTAACAAGCAATATCGTTCTCTACACAACACCAGAACCGAGCTCAGTACATATATACAGCACCAGCACAAATAAAACTCAATTTAGTGCAACCCCTGCCGTATAGGTTTGCACTAAATTGTTTCCAGCTCCCAGCATGGCCCAAACAATGGTAAGGATATGCTGGGAGATGCTGTTTCACAAAAAAACACATCATAATCATACCACCCATCATCTCGCTGCAAATCATACAGTGACTACAGTACTGATTAGAAGCATGAATAAACATTTACATTAAGTGACTCACCGGTGACGTCTCAGTTTCTAGTTCTTTTTCTCCATCCGGTCCAGACCTCTATGATGACTTCACCCGGTCACAGCCCATTTCTGCAGTTTGCCGCTCAGATGTCTTCAGCTTCTCACTTTTCCAACATTTCTACACCTATAAATAGAGATGAGCGAACTTATGAAAAGTTCGGTTCGGCTAGTTCGCCGAATTTCACGAAAAAGTTAGAATCGGACCGAACTAGTTCTGACCGAACCTGTAATTTCCGTGCGCCGAGCATGGTACTGTCCAGGGTGCTGAAAGAGTTAATGGGCTGCACTAACTCTTTCAGCAACCTTGACAGTACATGCTCGGTCGCTCACGGAAAATACAATTTTAATGTAATAAAAAAAAAAATACGTTCATACTTACATTCCTCCTGTCCAGCCTCCAGCGATGACGTTTCATCCATGTCGCCGCTGCAGCCAATCACAGGCTGTAGTGGCGGTCACGCACGTCAGAAGGCCAGCCTCCAGGGATGACGCTTCATCCCACATGACCGCCTCTGCAGAGTATTTGAGGAGAGGAGCGTGTGATTGGCTGCAGAGGCCGGTGCAGCCTGTCATTGGAGAGCTACGTAATGGTAAGAGCAGAGTTCACAGCAGCACAGAATCTGGACGCTCCTCTCCTGAAATACTCTGTGCTGCTGTGAACTCTGCTCTTACCATTACGTAGCTCAGTCTGTTACCTCTCCTCCACTACTGTCCTCAATAACACCTTCACATGATTCGCAAGTCACCACCCCGCACAAGATCCGCACGTTCATCTCCTGAAATACTCTGTGCTGCTGTGAACTCTGCTCTTACCATTACGTGGTGACTTGCCAATCATGTGAAGGTGTTATTGAGGACAGGAGTGGAGGAGAGGTAACAGACTGAGAGCCACGTAATGGTAAGAGCAGAGTTCACAGCAGCACTGAATCTGCACGCTCCTCTCCTGAAATACTCTGTGCTGCCTTAAACTCTGTGGACAGGTCAGGATCCTGTTTCTTTTAAATGCTGCACTGTAGCGCAGCCCTATATAGTGGATAGAGCGGGTTCCCCAGCAGCATTTAAAAGAAACAGGATCCTGACCTGTCCACAGAGTTTAAGGCAGCACAGAGTATTTCAGGAGATGAGCACGGCCGGCCACGGACAGCCGGTCGTTTTTCCGAGCCGTGCTCCCATTATAAAGTATAGGAGCACAGCCCGTAAAATAAAAAAATAGAACATGTTCTATCATTTTAACGGCACGGGCACCTTCCCGTGACAAATCCGGAAGGTACCCGTGGCTAACAGAAGTCTATGGGCCCGCTATTTCGGGTCGTAATTACGACCCGTAATAACGGGTGTTTTTACGGTCGTGTGCATGAGGCCCCGTAATGACGGGTGACTACATGTGTGCACCCGTCATTACGGCAGCGTTGCTGGGCGACGTCAGTAAATAGTCACTGTCCAGGGTGCTGAAAGAGTTAACTGATCGGCAGTAACTGTTTCAGCACCCTGGATAGTGAATTCCGATCAGAATATACATCAACCTGTAAAAAAAAAAAAAAGCGTTCATACTTACCGAGAAATTTCTGCTTCCTCCAGTCCGGTCTCCTGGCCGTTGCCTTGGTGACGCGTCCCTCTCGACATCCAGCCCGACATTCCTGGGTGACGTTACAGCCCATGTGACCGCTGCAGCCAATCACAGGCTACAGAGGCCTCTGCAGCCAATCACAGGCTACAGAGGCCTCTGCAGCCAATCACAGGCTGCCGCGTCAAAAAAGAAGGTCGGACTGGAGGAAGAAGAGGGACTCGTCACCAAGTCAACGACCGGGTACGTATGAAATGCTTTTTATTTTATTTTTAATCAGCAGCCTCTTTTCTCTATCAGTGATTGATAGAGACAAGTGGCTGCCGATTTGTATAATATTTTTGACCGGGTTCAGTCAAAACGGGTTCGGCCAAACCCGGTGAAGTTCGGATTCGCTGCGAACAGAACTTTTCCTGATGTTCGGACCGAAACCGGGTTCGGTTGTCCCGGTTCGCTCATCTCTACCTATAAACAAAGATAAAGTTCTCATTATACCACACACTACGCCCCTAAATATAATAGCACCTTACACTGCACCCAGTGGCGTAACTACCGCCGTAGCAGCAGTAGCGGCTGCTACGGGGCCCGCGGCATGAGGGGGCCCGTGTCGCCCGCCGGCACGGGCCCCCACCATGGCCGGAGGCTCCGCTAGCAGCCGCTATGGCTGCTACAGCGGGACGCCACTGAACAGATACCTCCCTGCTCTGCCATTAAGCAAAAGACATGTATCCCCTATCCACAGGATAGGGGATACATGTATGATCACTGGCAGCGATAGGGAGAACGGGGGACTGAAAGTCCCCTGAAGTTCTCCATCACAAACCTCGGACATCCGGGGTCTGTGTCGGCAGCTCCGTAGAAATGAATGGAGCGCCGGTCCCGCTTGTGCACATGCGTGACCAGCGCTCCATTCATTTCTACAGAGCTGCGCAGACGCCGGAAGTCAGAGGTTAGTCATGGAGAACTTCAGGGGGACTTTCGGTCCCCCGTTCTCCCTATCGCTGCCAGCGATCACACATGTCTCCCCTATCCTGTGGATAGGGGATACATGTATTTTATTATGACACACTGTAGGTCGCATTTTTTTTGGAGGGGGGACGCTGTATGGCGTTCCCTACAGGGGGGGGGGGGCTGTATGGCGTTCCCTACAGGGGGGGGCTGTATGGCGTTCCCTACAGGGGGGGGCTGTATGGCGTTCCCTACAGGGGGGGGGGCTGTATGGCGTTCCCTACAGGGGGGGCTGTATGGCGTTCCCTACAGGGGGGGCTGTATGGCGTTCTCTACAGACCCCCCTGTAGGGAACGCCATACAGACTCCCTGTAGGTAACGCCAGACAGCCCCCTCTGTAGGGAACGACATACAGCCCCCCCCTGTAGGGAACGCCATACAGCCCCCCCTGTAGGGAACGCCATACAGCCCCCCCTGTAGGGAACGCCATACAGCCCCCCCCGTAGATAACGCCATACAGCCCCCCCGTAGATAACGCCATACAGCACCCCCGTAGATAACGCCATACAGTCCCCCCTCTAGATAACGCCATACAGCCCCCTCTGTAGATAGCGCCATACAGTTCCCCCTGTAGATAGCGCCTTTCAGTCCCCCTGTGGATAGCGCCATACAGCCCCCCTGTAGATAGCGCCATACAGCCCCCCCCTGTAGATAGCGTCATACAGCCCCCCCTGTAGGGAACGCCATACAGCCCCCCCCTGTAGGGAACGCCATACAGTCCCCCCCCGTAGATAACGCCATACAGTCCCCCCGTAGATAACGCCATACAGTCCCCCCGTAGATAACGCCATACAGTCGCCCCGTAGATAACGCCATACAGTCCCCCCGTAGATAACGCCATACAGTCCCCCCGTAGATAACGCCATACAGTCCCCCCGTAGATAACGCCATACAGTCCCCCCGTAGATAACGCCATACAGTCCCCCCGTAGATAACGCCATACAGTCCCCCCGTAGATAACGCCATACAGTCCCCCCGTAGATAACGCCATACAGTCCCCCCGTAGATAACGCCATACAGTCCCCCCGTAGATAACGCCATACAGCCCCCTCTGTAGATAACGCCATACAGTCCCCCCGTAGATAACGCCATACAGTCCCCCCGTAGATAACGCCATACAGTCCCCCCGTAGATAACGCCATACAGTCCCCCCGTAGATAACGCCATACAGTCCCCCCGTAGATAACGCCATACAGTCCCCCCGTAGATAACGCCATACAGTCCCCCCGTAGATAACCCCATACAGTCCCCCCGTAGATAACCCCATACAGTCCCCCCGTAGATAACGCCATACAGTCCCCCCGTAGATAACGCCATACAGTCCCCCCGTAGATAACGCCATACAGTCGCCCCGTAGATAACGCCATACAGCCCCCCCGTAGATAACCCCATACAGTCCCCCCGTAGATAACGCCATACAGTCCCCCCGTAGATAACGCCATACAGTCCCCCCGTAGATAAGGCCATACAGTCCCCCGTAGATAACGCCATACAGTCCCCCCGTAGATAACGCCATACAGTCCCCCCGTAGATAACGCCATACAGTCCCCCCGTAGATAACGCCATACAGTCGCCCCGTAGATAACGCCATACAGTCGCCCCGTAGATAACGCCATACAGTCCCCCCGTAGATAACCCCATACAGTCCCCCCGTAGATAACCCCATACAGTCCCCCCGTAGATAACGCCATACAGTCCCCCCGTAGATAACGCCATACAGTCCCCCCGTAGATAAGGCCATACAGTCCCCCGTAGATAACGCCATACAGTCCCCCCGTAGATAACGCCATACAGTCCCCCCGTAGATAACGCCATACAGCCCCCTCTGTAGATATCTACAAAGGGCTGTATGGCGTTATCTACAGGGGGGCTGTATGGCGTTATCTACAGGGGGGCTGTATGGCGTTATCTACAGGGGGGCTGTATGGCGTTATCTACAGGGGGCTGTATGGCGTTATCTACAGGGGGGCTGTATGGCGTTATCTACAGGGGGGTTGTATGGCGTTATCTACAGGGGGGCTGTATGGCGTTATCAAAAGGGGGGATTTGTAAAAAAGGCACTATCTACAAGGGGGGGGGTTGTGTGACACCCAGGGGAGGGGGGGCCCCAGTCAAAAGTTTGCTATGGGGCCCAGTCTTTCCTAGTTACGCCCCTGACTGCACCTCTAATTATAATAGCACCATACACTGTGTGGTCACACACACACACACACACACACACAACACATACACACACACACACCGTGCCCCCTGTAGATGGTGCCTGCCATAGAGACCCCTGTAGATAGTGCCCCCACATATATCTCCCCCTATAGAGCTCTACAGATAGCCCACCCCTGTATATAGTGTTCCACATATAGCCCAACCCTGTATATAGCACCCCTGTAGATATAGCCCACCCCTGTATATAGTGCTCCACAGATAGCCCACCCCTGTATATAGCCCCCCTGTAGATATAGCCCACCCCTGTATATAGTGCTCAACATATAGCCCACCCCAGTATATAGCCCCCCCCCCCGCTGTAGATAGAGCCTCCCTAGGTAGATAAAGCCCCCCATAGATAAAGCCCCCCTGTAGATAAAGCCCCGCCCATAGATAAAGCCCCCCCCCATAGATAAAGCCCCCCCATATATAAAGCCACACACTTTCATTACGATAAAATAACAAATTATTCAAACGCACCTTAATCCTGTTCCCACGCCGTCCGGCAGCAATGGAGACCTGCTCTCTTCTGCGCAGGTCTCCTGGGGTCTCCTGGGAATGACTTTCCCTGTCAATCAGCGCCTTTCAACGACGCAAGCATCGTGCTGCTTCACTCGTAGAAAGGCGCTGAATGGCCGGGCACGGAACGTACCCGGCGATTCATTGCTTCTAATTGTACCTGTGTCCTAAAGACGCAGGTACAATTATAGTGCAGGAGGGGGTGGCGCTGGCGCCCCACTCTAAGTTGCGCTGGGGCACATGCCCCACCTGCCCCCCATAGCTACGCCCCTGCCTTAGGGACACGGTCCAGTGGCCCCATGATGAACGAAAAATTAGAGTTTAGACAGCACTCCAAAAGTAAGTGATCCTTTTATTACCACATGCAACGTTTCAGCTCTGTGTGAGCATTTTGCAAGCATTACTTGAGAAAGGCTCACACTGAGCTAAAACATCGCATGTGGGAATAAAAGGATCACTTTTGGTTTTGAAGTGCTGTCTGATCTCCCATTTTTTTATTGCAGAATGTAAGTGTCAATGTGAACTATCATGAAGGGATATGAATACAAATGATCTGCCTTGGTCATAGTGATAGAAACTGCTAGAGGATAGTTTTTCATGATTTTGTTAGATCCGCAAAACAAAATATTCAGGGGTATGAGACAGAATTTGTACATGATTTTTCACACTATTTGTTCAAGAAGATAATCACATTATACCAAATGTGTAGGAACAGAATTCAAAATGCAGAATTTAACCATTATATTTCAGTATTTTAAAGTAAGAAAGAGCAATTATGTGAAATAAAGGTGATTATGCATATGAACACTAAAGTAAAAAAATATTAAATACAAGCAAGTAACATTGCTTTATTCCCAACAGACTTCAGGATAAAGCAACATAATTTATTAACTTGGGTAGTGGATCCTTGGACTGCAACCAGTTGTCAGCCAGAAAAAGCAGTGACAAAACAAGGACAGGGATACAGAAACAGGTAATGGGGTAACTGCACAGTACATAAACAAACAGAAGGTCAAACAGGCCCAGACGTGGCAAACACCGGTATGGCAGAGATTAAGCCGACCTCAGACGGAACCAGGAAAATACCTTGGATTGACCCAAGGGACACCCAGAGCAGCAACCAGGTATAGGCACTAGACTGGGAACCAGGAGTAGCCTGAGTCGCAACAAGGACACATCATGAGCAGCGTCCTGGAGCAGGTGGTGTCACATCACATGGTTGAGGTCTTGGCACAGGTACGTACGGGGCACATGTAGCAGGACTGGTACACAGAGACAGCTGCAAAACTAGAGCCTGATCACAGCAGCAGAGCAGGACATCAAGCACAGTAGCCAGGAGTCAATACCAAGAGCACAGGTACCAGGAACTAAGAGGCAGAATCCACCATCACACGATCCTTAAGCCAAGGTGGATGGGACAGACAGGCTTTAAATAGCACAGTTCATCAGCAGCATCCAATGGAACAGCAAGAAGTTGCAAAACACAAGAGTCCAGCACAGCAGGGGTTAATGACTGTTTAGCTGCTGCAGGTTGTGCTTGTGTAATGCACCTGAGTATATTTGAGGCAAAACAGGTAATGTAGCAGTGCTGACCTTAAAACGAACACTTAATCCCTCCAGGGTCAAAAACAATGTTGCCAGAAGGGAAGAGGTGATCAAGGACGAATTTTTTAACAAAGCAACTACAATACTATTTAGATTGTAAGCTCTTATGGATATGGTCTTCTCTCCTTTTGTCTTATTCATTTTGTTTTTCATTACTTGTCATTTTACTTGTTTGTTCTTTCATCAATTTTAAGGCGCTGCTGAAGGTTAATGCTACAGTATATGCTCTATAATTCTTACTGCAAAGCAAAGTGTAGAAAATCTAATAAAAAGAAGTATATTTTGTTCTAGATTTGCTTATATTCCTAGATTTTATCTTCCCCTTCCTACTTCTACCCACCTGAGCTAAGGTCTCATGCACACAGTCGTGCCCGTAGTCATGCCCCGCGATTGCGAGCATGGCCGGATTTTCCGGCCGTGCTCCCATACAAATTATGGAAGCACGGCCCCTAAAAAACTAAAAGTAGGACATGCTCCATAATTCTCGCCACGGTTCTACAGCACGGACACCTATCCATAGAACTAGTTGGGTCCGTAATTGCAAACCGTATTACGGTCCGCAATTCAGGAGATTTTTTACGGTCGTGTGCATAGGGCCTTAAGCTGGACATACACGACTAAGGCTGGATTCACACGAGCACATTACGTCCGTAATGGACGGAACGTATTTCGGCCGCTAATCCCGGACGGAATACACTGCAGGGAGCCGGGCTCCTAGCATCATAGTTATGTACGATGCTAGGAGTCCCTGCCTCGCTGCAGGACAACTGTCCCGTACTGAAAACATGATTACAGTACAGGACAATTGTCCTGCAGCGAGGCAGGGACTCCTAGCATCGTACATAACTATGATGCTAGGAGCCCGGCTCCCTGCCGTGTGTTCGGTCCGAGTTTTGCGGCCGAAATACGTTCCGTCCATTACGGACGTAATGTGCTCGTGTGAATCCAGCCTTAGGCTTCATTCACATCTGCGTTGAGACTCTGTTCATGGGCTCCGTTGGACCTTTCTGTCAGGGGAACCCACGAACGGAATCCAAACTGAAACAAATGGAAACAATAGGTTTCCGTTTGCGTTACCATTGATTACAATGGTGACGGATCCAGTGCAAATGGTTTCCGTTTGCCACCGTTGTTTAAGGGTTCCGTCATTTTTACGGAATAAATAGGGCAGTTGACTACGGTATGGATTCCGTCAAAACGACGGAACCCTTAAACAACGGTGACAAACAGAAACCATTTGCACCGGATCCGTCACCATTGAAATCAATGGTAACGCAAACGGAAACTTATGGTTTCAGTTTAAATTCTGTTTATGGGTTCCCCTGACCAAAAGCTCCAACGGAACCCATGAACAGAGTCCTGACGTGATGTGAAGGAAGCCTAAGATTTTGACAGCCATTTCCCTTGACCAGATAAACATGCAGACTCAAATTGGGCGAGCGTGCATGATTTCTCAATAGAGAGGGAGAGGGAGATAAGCTTCTGCCTAACGCCTTCATCATTTCTTGTCGTTTTTTTCCTTCGACATCAAGCTGCACATATACACAGATACAATTAATTGTTTGTTTGGCCTAAACTTAATCTAATGTGTATGACCAGCTTAAATAACAAGGAGTTGGGGGGAAAAAACACCAGAAACTGTTGCTGACTAATAGGCAAGTTTTGCTTTCCTTTTGAATTTTTTCCTCACTTTGTTTGAAATTCAATGTTTCTTTAACCCCTTCAGGACCCAGCCTGTTTTGGCCTTCAGGACACAGCCGATTTTTTCAAATCTGACGTGTTATTTTTGTGGTAATAACTTTGGAATGCTTTTACCTATCCAAGCGATACTGAGATTGTTTTCCTGTGACATGTACTTTAAGTTAGTGAAAAAATTTGGTCGATAAATTCTGTATTTATTTCTGCAAAACACCAAAATTGAGAGAAAATTAGCAAAAATTAGCATTTTTCTAAATTTAAACGTATCTGCTTGTAAAACAGATAGTAATAACACACAAAATATTTACTAGTTAACATTTCCCATATGTCTACTTTATGTTTGCATAGTTTTTTGAACTTCCTTTTATTTTTCTAGGACGTTACAAGGCTTAGAACTTTAGCAGCGATTTCTCATATTTGAAAGACAATTTCAAAAGGACATTTTTTTAGGGACCAGTTCAGTTCTGAAGTGGCTTTGAGGGCCTTATATATTTGAAAATCCCCATAAATCACCCCATCTTGAAAACCCTCAAGGTATTCGAATCAGCATTCACAAAGTGGTTTAACCCTTTAGGCGTTTCACAGGAATTAAAGCAAAGTAGAGGTGAAATTTACAATTTATTTATTTTTTTGCCGAAATTCATTTCTATTACCCGAGAAATGCAACTCACTATTTTATTGCCCAGATTCTACAGTTTTTAGAAATATCCCAGATGTGGTCCTAGTGCACTAATGGACTGAAACACAGGCCTCAGAAGCAAAGGAGCACCTAGTGGATTTTGGGCCTCCTTTTTTTAATAATATATTTTAGGCACCATGTCAGGTTTGAAAAGGTCTTGTGGTGCCAAAACAGTGGAAACACTCAAAAAGTTACCCCATTTTGGAAACTACACCTCTCAGGGAATTTATCCACGGGTATAGTTAGCATTTTGACCACACAGGTTTTTCGCTAAATATATTGGAATTTGTCTGTAAAAATGTAAATCTATTTTTTTCTGAAAAAACATAGACATTTTTAATATTTACAAGGAATAACAAAGAAAATGCACTCCCAAAATTTGTAAAGCAATATCTCCCGATTACGGCAATACCCCATATGTGGTAATAAACTGCTGATTAGACCCACAGCAGGGCTCAGAATGGAAAGAGCGCCATTTGGATTTTGGAGCACAGATTTTGCTGGAATGGTTTTCGGTGCCATGTTGCATTTGCAACGCCCAGGAGGGACCAAAACAGTGGAAACACCCCAAAAGGTAACCCATATTGGAAACTACACCTCTCAGTGAATTTATCTAGGTGTTTAGTTAGCATTTTGACCACACAGATTTTTTGCAGAATTTAGTGGAATTAGGCCGTAAAAATGAAAATCTATTTTTTTTCTGAAAAACATAGAAAGTTTTAATTTTTAAAAGTAATAAAGGAAAAAAAGAACCAGAACATTTGTAAAGCATTTTCTCCTGATTACGGCAATACCCCATATGTGATAATAAACTGCTGATTGGACCCACAGCATGGCTCAGAAGAGAAGGAGTGCCATTTGGATTTTGGAGCACAGATTTTGCTGGAATGGTTTTTGGTGCCATGTTGCATTTGCAACGCCCAGGAGGGACCAAAACAGTGGAAGCACCCCAAAAGGTACCCCATTTTGGAAACTACACCTCTCAAGGAATTTATCTATTGTTTTAATTAGCATTTTGATCACACAGGTTTTCTGCAGAATTATGTGGAACTAGGCAGTGAAAATTAAAATCTACTTTTTTTCGGAAAAACATAGAAATTTTTAATTTTTACAAGGAATAAAGGAAATAAAGAACCACACTATTTGTAAAGCAATTTCTTCTGATTACGGCAATACCCCATATGTCATAATAAACTGCTGATTGGACCCATGGCAGCGCTCAGAAGGGAAGGAGTGCCATTTGGATATTGGAGCATGGATTTTGCTGGATTGGTTTTCGATGCCATATCGCGTTTGCAACGCCCTGGAGGGATCAAAACAGTGGAAACTCCCCAAAAGTGACCCCATTTTGGAAACACCCCTCAACAAATTTTTCTAGGGGTATAGTGAGCATTTAGGCTGCGAAAATGAATATCACCATTTTTCCACTAAAATTTTGCCTTTACTCATTTTTACAATGGATAAAGGAGAAAAAAAAACATCAGTTTTTGTAAAGCAAATTCTCCTAAGTACGGCAATACCCCACATGTGGTCATACGTTTTTTTCATTAGAAATAAATTAACCCTTTCAGGACTGATACATTTTTTGCTTTGCTATTTTCGTTCTTCACTCCCCACCTTCCAAGAGCCATAACTTTTTTCTTTTTCCATCAGTAGAGCGGTGTGAGGGCTTATTTCTTGCGGGAGGAGTTGTAGTTTCTATTGACACCATTTAAAGTACCATAAAATGTACTGGGAAACTGAAAAAAATTCTTTGCGGGATGAAATTGGAAACAAATTTGATTCCTTGATTTTTGAGGGTTTTGTTTTTACAGCTTTCGCCGTGCGGTAAAAACGAAAACTTTAATTTATTCTGCGGCTCAATGCAATTACGGTGATACCAAATTTATATATATTTTTTTATATTATACTACTTTTACAAAGAAAAATCTATTTGTTAAAATAAAAATTGTTTTGTTTCACCACATTCTAAGAGCCGTAACTTTTTTATTTTTTGGTGGTTGATTGAGCGGTGGGAGGTCTTATTTTTTGCGGGATGAGCTGTAGTTTTTATTGGTACCTTTTTTGGTACATAAAAAGCGATCAAAAAGTTGTATTACATTTTTTTTTTGAGAGCTATGGTGACAAAAAAAATAGCGATTTTGGCGGTTTAAATTATTTACGTTTTTTACGGTATTCACCGTGGAAGTTAAATAATGGTATATTGTAATAGTTCTGCCTATTATGTACGTAGCAATACCAATTTTGCTTATTTTTTTACTTTACTTTAGAAGAAAAATGGGAAAAGGTTTTTATTTTTATATATATATATTTTTTTCTCACTATTAATAACTTTAAATCTTCTACACATTTTATTAGTCTTAGGGGACTTGAACCAGCGATTGGATCGCTGGTACAATATACTGCAATAATAATGTATTGCAGTATATTGTTATTTTTACAGGCTTCTGTAACCGCACGATCGTAATACACAGCTGACACCCGCAGCATATGGAGCGGGCTCACGTGCTCCATACATCAACCCCCGCACCATTACATGTAATTAAGTAATAGTGCGCAAAGGGATTAATGCACAGAGGATGGTTCAAAGTGAATATTGCAATTTTCCACAGATATGCCATTTTATGCCAGATATGCCATTTTAGTGCATAATATGTTTTGCCCAGTTTGTGCCACTGAAGACAAATACCTCATAAAACGTTAAGCAGGTTCTCCCGGGTATGGGGATGCCATATATGATCACTTTTTATTAAAAATTTTTGTAAGCCGGGTGACCAAAAACAAGCAATTCTGACAATATTTTTTAGTTTATTTTTTTTGCGGCGTTCACTGTGCGCTATAAATGCCAATTTTACTTTATTCTGCGGGTCGGTACAATTACGGCGATACCATATGTATATAGGTTTATTTATGTTTTACAGCGTTTGCGCAATAAAATCACTTTTTTATAAAATAATTTATTTTCTGTGTCACCATATTCTGAGAGCCATAACTTTTTTATTTTTTAGTCAAAAAACTTTGTAAGGGCTTGTTTTTTGCGGGACGGGTTGTTGTTTCTATTGGTATTTTCGGGTACATGCGACTTTTTGATCACTTTTTATTCTCGATTTGTGGTGACCAAAAAATAGCGATTCTGGTGTCGTTTTTTTATAGATTTTTTTTGGGGTGTTCGTGCGTGAAAAATAGCATTCTAGTTTTTTCGTTTGGGTCGTTACGAACGCGGTGATACCAAATATGTGTACTTTTTTTAACGTGTTAATTTTTTTTCCTATAGTAAAATTCTTATTATAGGAAAAAAAGCATTTTTTGTTTATGTAACTTATAACTTTTATTTTTACACTTTTTTAAAAAACATTTTTATTACCTTTTTTTTTACTTGTCCCACTAGGGGACTACGAGACTTGCAGCTTTGATCGCTGCTAGAGTACATTACACTACTTACGTAGTGTAATGTATTCTAAGGGTATGTTCACACGCACTGTTTTCAGACGTAATTCGGGCGTTTTTCGCCTCGAATTACGCCTGAAAAAACGGCTCCATTATGCCTACAAACATCTGCCCATTGCTTTCAATGGGTTTTACGATGTTCTGCTCCCACGAGGTGTAATTTTACGCGTCGCTGTCAAAAGACGGCGCGTAAAAAGACGCCTGCATCAAAGAAGTGCATGTCACTTATTGGGACGTTTTTGGAGCCATTTTTCATTGACTCCATTGAAAAACAGCTCTAATAATAGCCGCAAAATACGCAGCGAAAAACGCAAGTTGTTAAAAAACTTCTGAAAATCAGGAGCTGTTTTAAGGCGAAAACAGCTCCGTAATTTCAGACGTATTTTGCTACTGTGTGTGAACATACCCTAACTGTCATTGTGACGTGAGAGTCACACTGACAGGAAGCCTAGGAGGACCAGCTTCCGGCTGCTCCTCCTAGGCTTACGTACATGGCAAAAAGGAGGCCATTGTCTGGCCTCCGATTGCCATGACAAGCATCGGCAGCCCCCACAATCACTTCGTGGGGGCTGCCAATGTGCATCAAACTTCTTAAATGCGGCGATCGCAATCGGTCACCGCATTTATGGGGCTAATTGCTGAAATCAGCGGCGATGGTCCGCTGACCGGCAAGACTGGAGTATCAATTGTCGGGGACAGCTGATCTCCCGGTTCCCGGACACCGTCCGTTAAGACAGTGTGCAGCGGGAACTGTTCCGCACTTGTACATCCTGGTGCGGGAAGCAAGCCCTCTCCAGGACGTACAGTTGCGGCGCAGCGTGTGAAGAGGTTAATGATTACAAATCATGTTTTTTAGCTGCTGCCATTCTACAAATTATTTAATTAGTTTCACTTCAAATTAAATGTACAGTTATAGGGATACGGAACTTTTAAAGATTGATGACATTTCACTAGAATATGCCATTTGTTCTGATTAATCACTCTAAAAATATGGAGCATGTTTAATTTTTTATCAAACTAGTCAGCAGCCAGATCAATATTCTACAGCTCTACAATGAATATCATGTTATTCAAAGTTTATAGAAAAGGTTAATTTTTTTCTAACAGTTTTTTTTTTTTTTTACTTTTCCTTTTATTACTTTATTTTATTTTTACTATATGCTTTTTCAGCTGTCAAACTAAATTGAATTGAATGTATTCTACTTAGATGTACTAATGTTTCGTACCTTTGTACATGTTATTTGACATTGAAACAGTTCAACTGACCCTAAAATAATTTGTAGTCACTAGTTAATATGACTAAAAATGAACTGTATTGACTAGTAGAAATAAATCTTTGCAGCTTTTTCCATGATTGAAGCAGTTTTTGTCCTGGAAACCAAAGACCGTAGTCAGTAAGGGCTCTTGCACATGGCAGGGCCCTGCACACAAAACCTTAGTACGGACCTGTGCAGTCTCCTTATGCTGACGTACGGCTCTGTTGGTCACCTCATGTCAAGATTTTCTCCCCTAGAAGCAATTCTCTAATGGAGCATGCCACAATCGTTTTTTTCTGTCGGATTTGTACGAAATTTGACAGAAGTAAACTTTGTATACCTCTGCATGAAATCTGAGGACTACGGAGGGACAGTAGAGGCCTCATGCATCTCTATGGCAGTCTTATTACAGCTCAGTACAAAATGAAACTGTAAAGCAGCCATGTGCAATGAGACATTGACTTATAGGGTTTCCCTTATACTGGACTACATCACATTTGACCATACAGTTGACAGTATATGACTAGTTATAAAGTTTACCATAACATATACAGTATTTCCTGATCGTCCGTCACACAAATGAGATATTATCTCCCTGGGTGTAATTAGAAGAGAACACGTTAACAAGCAATAACAAATTAACTATTAATGCAAGGACCTCCCATATAAGACACAGAGAAAACCCCACGTATTTGTATTTTTATTTCTCTTCAAGTTTAGAATATTACAGATGGAACTCCGTTGGAGTTCTTATTTAGCTCTTTCTTACTTTTTATCTATCATGCCGGGCTGTATACCAGAAGAGTTTCTGATCCCTCGTCCTGAAGAGCCATTATGCCCCCTTGTTTTTTTTTTACTTCTTTGATCTAATTTAAAGTCTTATGGCTGTGCCTGTATTTGCTGCACCTGTGTGTGTGTCTTACTGCCATATTGGACACACAAATACTTCACCAGTGTCCTGCTTAGGCAGCAGTGGTCTTCCCTTCTCTATGCACTTCCTTGGAATTATGCAAAGAAGGTGACGGTGTATTGACCATCTGACTCTGGGCAAAGACGGCATATGTGTGATCTCGCTTCTCGCGAGATTGTGCCATCTAAGGTAATCCCTTGTTTGTTTTCCGTTGTGACATGGTGGCGCACAGTCACGGGGCTTGATCGCACACATGCACAGGACTTCAGAGGACATTTAAAATTTGGCGCTCAGTGTTTGATGATGTAATTTGCCTAGGCAGCAGAATCCTTGGTTCCTGCAATGTGAGTAGCGTCCCTATGGGAGACTGATGTTCATCGGAGGAAAAAGTTGAATGTATTTACTGTTGTTAATATACATTAT
Organism: Rhinoderma darwinii; assembly: GCF_050947455.1. NCBI lineage: Eukaryota > Metazoa > Chordata > Amphibia > Anura > Rhinodermatidae > Rhinoderma > Rhinoderma darwinii. Next base: position 129,137,002 of record NC_134690.1, on the reverse strand, counting down.
AAACAGCTCTTTTTTCCAAACACTTAGTTCATACTTGCAGAGTTTGTTCTCCTCTGCTCATTTTCTACTTTTATGCTACATGTTGATAGCAGGTGTTGCCTCAGAATCCAAATTCTCTCTCTCTCTCTCTCTCTCTCTCTCTCTCTCTCTCTCTCCCTCTCTCCCTCTCTCCCTCTCTCTCCCTCTCTCTCCCTCTCTCTCCCTTTCTCCCCCTCTCTCTCCCTCTTTTCTGCTAGATGTCCTCCTCCAGACATGTCAGTGGAAAGAGAAAGATAAAATCTAGACATAGAATGAAACCAGCCCATGTTTAAAAATGCACCATTGAATACTTGTTCTATATGTTGTGACAAAGAAGAACAGAAGATCCTCAGAGGGCTGAAGCCCAATCTTTCTTGTCCTGGTTTAAAGAGAAACTTTCTTCCACATTTAAAGGGGTTAAATCTTCTCATAAAAAGAGGAAGCATAACCCTGACAGAGCAACTTCCCCATCATCCCCTAGTGTATCCCCATCATATGAAGGGGAATATATTTCTATTGATGAAGACTCTGATGTTCCTGAGAATCTTTTTCTTCTTAAAGAAGAGAATTTGCCCCCTCTCATTAAAGCGGTAAAAGCCACTATAGAGTCTAAGAAAGACCCAAAGGATAAGACAAGCTCTTTTACTTTCCTATCACTAAAGATAAAGATCTTCCCAGCCACTCTGTCCTCACTAAATGTTTACAGCGAGAATGGTATAAGCTGGGAAAAAGATTTGAACAAAGTGCAAGGTTTACATCCACGTATAAAATTGATTCTCATTATGTGGATCAGTGGGAATGTGTACCAAAAATAGTTTTACCAGTTGCCACGCTCTCTAAAAAAATCTATATTTCCTTCAGAAGTTTCTACCCTGCTTCCAGACCCTATGGACAGGAAGGCTGATGGTTCATTAACCCCTTCCCGCTCCTGGACGTACTATTAGGTCATGGTAACTATAGCGTTCGCGCTCCATGACCTAATAGTACGTCTCGGGAGTAACGGCCGTTTCGGCCGTCCTCCCGACACATACAGGAGCTGTGACAGCTGCTGTCTTGTTCAGCAGCTGTCACAGCTCCTACAGCGGGGACCGATCGCTGTGTCCCCGCTGATTAACCCCTTAAAAGCCGCGTTCTATAGAGATCGCGGCTTTTTGGGGGTTAAGCTGCCATCGCCGGCCTGCTATACGACAGCGGCCGGCGATGGTGACTATGGCAACCGGACACCAAACAATGGCGTCCGGCTATGCCATAGACGGAAGCCTAGTGGGTCCTGACAACGTCAGGACCCACTATGCTTGCTGTCAGTGAGTAGCTGACAGTTCTAATACACTGCACTACGCATGTAGTGCAGTGTATTAGAATAGCGATCAGGGCCTCCTGCCCTCAAGTCCTCTAGTGGGACAAAGTAATAAAGTAAAAAAAAAGTAAAAAAAAGATGAGTAAAAATAAGAAAATAAAACTTTTAAAAGTATTAAAAGTAAAAATCCCCCTTTTTACCTTATCAGTCATTTATTATTAATAAAAATATATAAACAAACAAATAACTATACAGAATTGGTATTGCCGCATCCGTAACGGCCTGAACTACAAAATTATTTTGTTATTTATCCCGCACGGTGAACGCCGTAAAATAAAATAATAATAAACCGTACCACAATCACAATTGTTTGGTCACTTCACCTCCCAAAAAATGGAATAAAAAGAGATCAAAAAGTTGCATGTACCGAAAAATGGTACTGATCGAAACTACAGTTCGTTACGCAAAAAATAAGTCCTCGCACGGCTTTATTGATGGAAAAATAAAAACGTTCTGGCTCTTGGAATAAGGTAACACAAAAAGTGAATGATTTTTTACCAAACGTATTTTATTGTGCAAACGCCATAATACATAAAAAAAAACTATAAACATCTGGTATCGCCGTAATCGTATCGCCCCGCAGAATAAAGTGAATATGTCATTTATAGCGCACGGTGCACGCTGTAAAAAAAATAGAATAAAAAAACAATAGTAGAATTGCTGTTTTTTAGTCACCACGCCACCTAAAAATAGAATAAAAACTGATCAAAAAGCCGCATGCACCCCAAGAAAACTACAATGGATTCCTCAAGGGGTCTAGTTTCCAAATTGGGGTCACTTTTGGGGGGTTTCCAATGTTTTGGCACCACAAGACCTCTTCAAACCGGACATGGTGCCTAATAAAAAAGAGGCCTCAAAATCCACTAGGTGCTCCTTTGCTTCAGAGGCCGGTGTTTCAGTCCATTACCGCTCGAGGGCCACATGTGGGATATTTCTCAAAACTGCAGAATCTGGGCAATACATATTAAGTTACGTTTCTCTGATAAATCCAATTGTGTTGTAAAAAAAATGGAATAAAGAGGATTTTCTGACCAAAAAAAAATGTAAACTTCACCTCTACTTTGCTCTAAATATCTGTGAAACACCTAAAGGGTTCATAAACTTTCTAAATGCTGTTGTGAATACTTTGAGGGGTCTAGTTTCTAAAATGGGGTGTTTGATAGGGGTTTCTAATATATAGGCCCCTCAAAGCAACTTCAGAACTGAACTGGAACCTAAAAAAATAAATAAATGAGGCAATACTTTGCTTCTTACATTATACTGATAATGAGCCGTGCCCACCCCGAGATGACCCCAGTTTTGACCGTTTGTATAAACGGAGACCCCTATTAGACCGTTTCAGTGCCCGGTTTTCCAAAGCATTCACCCCCAAGAAGTGTATTTCTATTGATGAGTCCCTGGTACATTTTAAAGGGAGGGTTTAATTCCGCGAGTACCTGCCGGGTAAGAGGGCAAGGTATGGCGTGAAGATGTCTAAGCTGTGCGAGAGTGCATCAGGGTATACCTACAGGTTTAGGATATATGAAGGAAAAGCCACCCCCAAACCAGACTGCATCCTGGACTACAATAGGTACATGGGAGGGATGGACTTGTCAGATCAAATCCTGAAGCCCCACAGCGCCATGCGGTGTGGTATAAGAAGCTGGCCGGGCACATCATACCGATGGCTTTGTACAATGCGTACGTGCTACATCGATGTGCAGGCCAGACGGGAACTTTCCTGGAATTTCAAGAGGTGATTATCAAGAACCTAATCTTTAGGGACCAAGAAGGGGGGGCACCCAGTACTTCTGGAAGCGGGGCCACATGCATCGTACCAGGGCAGCAACACTTTCAAGGAGAAGTTCCCCAAACTGGCAAGAAGGGAAAAAGTCAAAAGAGGTGCAAAGTCTGCTATAAGGGATGACACAATATATCAATGTGACACGTGTCCCGAATAACTGTATGAAAGAGTGTTTTAAAATTTATCATACATCCCTTGGTTTATAATTTACCCCAATTTTACTTACCCTGATGCACTCCGCACAGCTTATCCCCCCTCGTCTTTCCCCTCTGAGCCCTGCTGTGTGCCCAGGCAGCTGATAACAGCCACATGTAGGGTATTGCCATACCAGGGATAACCCACATTACAGTTTATGGGTTGTATGTCTCCGGTCAAAATGCTCACTACACCTCTAGATGAATGCCTTAAGGGTGTAGTTTTTAAAATGGGGTCACTTCTAGTGGGTTTCCATTGCTTTGATACCTCTGGGGCTCTGCAAATGCGACATGGCACCCGAAAACCAATCCAGCAAAATCTGGACTCCAAAGAACAAATAGCGCTCCTTTGCTTCTGAGCCCTCCCATGGGCCCAAACAGCAGTTTATCACCACAAATGGGGTATTGCCGCACTCAGGACAAATTGGGCAACAAAATTGAGGATTTTATTTCTTGTGAAAATAAGAATTTTTGAGCTAAAATGACATATTATTGGAAAAAATATATTTTTTTTTCATTCCCAGCCCAATTCAAATAAGTTCTGTGAAGAAACTATGGTGTCTAAATGGTCACATTACCCATAAATGAATTCCTTGAGGGGTGTAGTTTCCAAAATGGGGTCACTTCTGGTGGGTTTCCATTGCTTTGATACCTCTGGGGCTCTGCAAATGTGACATGGCACCCGAAAACCAAACCAGCAAAATCTGCACTCCAAAGAACACACAGCGCTCCTTCCCTTCTGAGGCCTCCCATGACCCCAAACGGCAGTTTATCACCACAAATGGGGTATTGCTGCACTCAGGAGAAATTGGGCAACAAAATGGAGTATTTTGTTCCCTGTGAAAATAAGAAATTTTTATAAAAAATTACATCTTATTGGAAAAAATGACATTTTTTTTAATGTCACAGCCCAATTGAAATAGGTGCTGTGAAAAAACTGTGCGGTCAAAATGCTAACAACAACCATAAATGAATTCCTTGAGGGGTGTAGTTTCTAAAATGGGGTCACTTCTGGCGGGTTTCCATTGCTTTGATACCTCTGAGGCTCTGCAAATGCGACATGGCACCCGAAAACCAATCCAGCAAAATCTGTACTCCAACAAACACATAGCGCTCCTTTCCTTCTGAGCCCTCCCATGAGCCCAAACGGCAGTTTATCACCACAAATGGGGTATTGCCACACTAAGGACAAATTGGGCAACAAAATGGGGTATTTTGTTCCCTGTGAAAATAAGAAATTTTGATCACAAATGACATTTTATTGGAAAAAATGAAATTTTTTTCATTTCACAGCCCAATTCAAATACGTGCTGTGAAAAAACTGTGTGGTCAAAATGGTAACAACAACCATAAATGAATTCCTTGAGGGGTGTAGTTTCCAAAATGGGGTCACTATTGGGGGATTCCTACTGTTTTGGCACCTCAACACCTCTTCAAACCTGGCATGCTGCCTAAAATATATTCTAATAAAAAAGAGGACTCAAAATGCACTAGGTGCTTCTTTGCCTCTGGGGATTGTGTTTTATTCCACGAGTGCAGTAGAGCCACATGTGGGACATTTCTAAAAACTGCAGAATCTGGACAATACATATTTAGTAGTGTTTCTCTGGTAAAACCTTCTGTGTTACACAAAAAAAAAAGAATAAAATTGAAATTCAGCAAGAAAAATGAAATTTGCAAATTTCACCTCCACTTTGCTTTAATTCCTGTGAAATGCCTGAAGGGTTAAAAAAAACTTTCTAAATGCTGTTTTGAATACTTTGAGGGGTCTAGTTTTTAAAATGGGGTGTTTTATCAGGGTTTCTAATACATAGGCCCCTCAAAGCCACTTCAGAACTCAAGAGGTACCTTAAAAAAAAGGCTTTTGAAATTTTATTACAAATATGAGAAATTGCTGTTTATGTTCTAAGTCTTGTAACGTCCAAGAAAAATAAAAGAATGTTCAATAAATGACGCCAATCCAAAGTAGACATATGGGAAATGTGAACTAGTATCTATTTTGGGTGGTATAACCGTCTGTTTTACAAGCAGATGGATTTAAATTCTGAAAAATTTTATTTTTTCATCATTTTCTCTAAATTTTGAAATTTTTCACCAATAAACACTGAATATATCGACAAAATTTTACCACGAACATGAAGCCCAATGTGTCACGAGAAAACAATCTCAGAATCGCTTGAATAGGTTTAAGCATTCCGACGTTATTACCACATAAAGTGAAATATGTCAGATTTGAAAAATGGGCTCTGAGCCTTAAGGCCCAAACTAGGCTGCGTCCTTAACTGGTTAAAGAAATCATATTTAGGTGCAGGTGCTTCCTGCAAAGTGGCTTTCTCCTCAGTCCCAGTGGCTAGAACCTTAGTGTGGTTAAGCCAGTTAACCCAAGATAAGATTTAAAAGACGTGGTTCCTACAGATGACATTTTGGAGTCACTACCTCTCATTAAAAATGCTTCTGAACTTCTTTTTGATCCTCCACTTGATATTATTAAAAATTCATCTAAAGCCATGTCTGCGGCTAATTCAGCCAGAAGGCCCCTATGGTTAAAGCTCTGGAATGGGGATATTCCTACCAAGACAAATTTTTGTAATTTACCTTTTCATTTAGGTAATCTGTTTGGTCAACAGTTGTAAGATATTTTAAAAGCTCTTGCGGATGGGAAAGCTCATTCCTTTCCTCAAAACGAAAAGACCTAATTCCAGTTTTAGGTCTATTCATTTTCAAAGAAAGAGGTCCCCAAAATTCAAAAAGAATGCTAGATTCCAGAATAAACAGTGACGTTTCAGACCTCGCCAAGACAACCCGGGTAACTTCAAAAAGAAGCAGAACCCAAAACCCAATGATTTATGATGCCAGAGCTGTAAAAGCACAGGTGGGTGGAAGACTTAATCTTTTTTCTTCCATTTGATCAAAGACCTTCTCAGACAAGTGGATATCCTCCACAATCCAAAGGGGGTACTCACTAGAATTCAAACACTTCCCACCAGACAAATTTTTAATCAATCAAGCAACTCCAGCACTGACGTATCTTTTTCAAGAGTTTATATACAAAGGAGCCTTGACATTAGTCCCATCCGAAAAAAAAGGAAAGGAGTATATTACAGAATTTTTCTTGTCCCAAAACCAGGAAAAATATGGCGCCTAATTATAGATCTTACATATCGAAACAAATTCTTGACAAAAAAGAAATTCAACATGGAAATTATTCGAACTGTCCTTGCCACTCTTCAAAAATACAGTTTTATGGTATTCATAGATCTAACAGATGCATATCTACATGTTCCCATCTTACAAAGCCTCCGGAAATATCTCAGGATAGCCATCCAGAACAAGTCACAAACTTTTCACTACCAATTCAAATATCTCCCATTCGGCATCACCCCAGCTCCTTGGGTGTTCACCAAAATTGTGGTAGTTCTCACTGCAGCTCTTTGTCTCCAAGGGGTTATGGTGATTCCATATCTAGATGACTGGCTGATTGTTTCCCCCTCCAAAAAAGATCTAATTCACCATCATCAAGTGACTCTGAGAGCTCTGAAAGATCATGGGTTCCTCATAAATCAGGAGAAATCTCAACTAACTCTGGTCCAGGAGATAAAGTTCTTAGGGTTCCTAATCAACTCCCATTGTATGTCCCTACAATTATCAGTAGAGAGGAGAAGGAGAATTGTGACAGAAGTGACTCATTTAATCTCAGACCGCAGAGTCTCTATCCAGTCATCCATGATGGCACTGGGCCCATTAACATCATCCATAGACGCAGCTCCCTGGACCAGAGCCGATATAAGATGTTTACAATCGAACATACCGTCCCTATGGAACAAAAGCCGACAAGTCTAGACAAACTCATCTCTCTCCACTCATACCATGGGACTTCCGGGTGCGATGTGCATGACGTAGGACGTGCACGCGTGCGCTCCCCTCCTGCCGCCTCCATGCATTAAGCCACACGCCCATGCTCCGGACTTAGCTCCGGCTTAGCTCTGGCTTCCTCCTAGCTTGGCCCTGGACATGCTGTGATAGCCGGATACATTGCGGTCTGATTTATCCATAACGGTGGTGTGGGTTCCTGTGTGAAGCGCTCCTCTGGACAACATTACTCCCGCTTCAGGGGACAAGAGGGGGAAAAAAACGTTTCTCCCGCTTGTAATTTAAGAATCCTCAAGCCCCAGCTTCCAGGAACTCCAGAATTGCTTTGGTCTGCTTTGGTCTGCCCAACTCAGCTTCAGCCTCAGCTCATCCTGCTTTCTCTGGATCCCTACACACCCTGCAATTTAGCCTCGATTGCTTTATTAAGCCTATCTGAAGGCCATCGGACTACAGAGTCCAGCAGTACAAACATCAGCACCTGCTTAAACAGCAAAATAACTTATCAACGATGAGTATAACATTTTTTTCCTTTATAAATCTGGCTGCTAATGAGGAGGAGTATTTGTGAATATTGTGAATACTAGATGATCTCCCTTCCTATTGTCATGGGAGCTGTGGGAACTGCCATTGCTGTGGTTGTCTGCTTCTTTTAAGATAAAGGTGTAAAGCAGTTGAAGATGGTTGAAAATTGTCGAATGATAGTAATATAATAATATAACAAAGAAAAAGAGGGACTGAGATTTTCCTTTTTTCGGCCAAGATGGGGCCTACATTCAGCAAATTGCAGTCAAAAGAGGACAGGCGTTAGCCAGGGTAAGTGTTGGGGGAAAAAAATCCCCTGGACGTGGAAAAAGAGGGGAAAATTCCTCAACTGAGGAAACAGACACATATTAAAGAATGTATCCAAGAAGTCATAATTGATATGCTGCCCTCCTTGCATGAAACAGTGGAGAAATCAATTGCGCAATCTCTACATGCTTTAACCCTTTCATGCCGACAATCTGTAGATTCACGTCCTTTTCGCACATACCCCATGCAGCCAGGGCGCGAATATACAGATCTCTGTTCCAGCCAGCATTACACTGTGAAAAGCGCTCGGATGCTGGCTGTGTCAGTGTCCCCGACTCCCCAGCAACCTGTTCTCTGACAGCCGAACCGATTGGTTCGGCTACAGAAAATATGATCACCGCTATTAACCGCTTCCCGACCGCCCACTGTAAATTCACGTTGGCGCTTGCTGGGCTCTGTGCAGCACCGACGTGAATTCACAGTGGGTGTGAAAAGTGCGATCCGGGTGTCTCCGAGTAGTGCTGACACCCGGATCGCACTGTTAACCCCTGCCTCTGGTCCCGGAGACATGATCCCGATCATGTGATCGCAGGGAAAGTTTGTTGTAGCAACAAACTGGAAATTTTGTTGCTACAACAAACTTTCCCGGGGACTGATTGCTGCTGTCGGGTTGCATGGCAAAACCAGAGGCCATACAACAGCCTCCGGTCTGCCATTCATGGAAGCCTATGAGGACCAGCTGGTCCTCATAGGCTTCTTGTCAGTGTGACTGTCAAAGTCACACTGACAGTTTATAACACGTTACACTGCCTATGTAGTGTAACGTATTATAGCAGCCATCAGTGCTGCAGGTCTTCAAGTAAAATAAATTAAAAAAAAAAGTAATAAAAATGTTTTATAAAAGTGTAAAAACAAGTCTTTTATTATAGGAAAAAAAAACTTTAAAAAAGTACACATATTTGGTATCACCACGTTCATAACGACTCCAACTATAAAACTATAATATTATTTTTCCCACATGGTGAACACCACAAAAAATAATTAAAAAAACAATACTAGCATCACTATTTTTTTTTGGTCATCACCCCTCACAAAATATAGAATAAAAAGTGATCAAAAATTTGCATGTACCCCAATATAATACCAATAAAAACGACAACCCGTCCCGCAAAAAAACAAGCCCTTACACAGCTTTTTTGACTGAAAAATAAAAAAATTATGGCTCTCAGAATATGGTGACACAAAAAAGAAATAATTTTATAGAAAAGTGATTTTATTGCGCAAACGCCACAAAATATAAAAAAATATATACATAATCGTACCGACCTGCAGAATAAAGTAAAATGTATTTTTTTTTGTCACTTTGCTTGCCAAAAAATCAAATAAAAAGTGATTAAAAAATCACATGTACCCTAAACTGGTACCAATGAAAACTACAGATTGTAATGTAACAAATAAGCCCTTGCATGGCTCCAGTGGAGAAAAAATAAAAAAAAGTTCTGACGCTCAGAATATAGCGACAGAAATTGTGCAGAGTGTCCAAAAGCGGATAAGATTGGGCACCATTTATCAGTGCGACACTGGCCACACATCTATGAATTATTTATTTACCCCATTATTATACCCCCTTATTATGCCCTGATGTACTTTGCCCAGCTTACATATGCCCCCACATTATAAACTAAAAGCAAAATCTGCGCTCCAAAAGCCAAATAGCGCTCCTTCCCTTCTGAGCTCTGTCGTGGGTCCAAACAGCAGTTTATTACCACATATGGGGTATTGCCGTAATCGTGAGAAATAGCTTTACAAGTTTTTGGGTGCTTTTTATTCTTTATTCCTTGTAAAAATGAAATTATATTTTTTTCAGAAAAAAAGTAGATTTTCATTTTCACAGACATATTCCAATAAATATAGCAAAAGACCTGTCGGTTCAAGATGCTAACTATACACCTAGATAAATTCCTTGAGGTGTGTAGTTTCCAAAACAACTTTTGGGGAGATTCCACTGTTTAGGCACCACAAGATCTCTTCAAACCTGACATGATGCCTAAAATATATTCTAAAAAAAAGGGACCCCAAAATTCTCTAGGTGCGCCTTTGCTTCTGAGGCCGGTGCTTCAGTCCATTATCACACTAGAGCCACATGTGGGATATTTCTAAAAACTGCCGAATCTGGGCAATAAATATTGAGTTGCATTTCTCTGGTAAAACCTTCTGTATTACAGAAGAAAATGCATTTCGGCAAAAAAAAATGAAATTTGTAAATTTCACCTCTACTTTGCTTTAATTCCTGTGAAACGCCTAAAGGGTTAATAAACTTTCTGAATGCTGTTTTGAATACTTTGAGGGATGCAGTTTTTAAAATGGGATGATTTATTGGGTCTATCTAGTACATAAGTCCCTCAAAGCCACTTCAGAACTGAACTTGTCCTTGACAAAATAGCCTTTTGAAATTGTCTTGAAAATGTGAGAAATTGCTGCTAAAGTTCTAAGCCTTGTAACGTCCTAGAAAAATAAAATAATGTTCAAAAAATAATGCAAATATAAAGTAGACATATGTTAATTAGCAACAATTTTGTGTGGTATTACTATCTGTTTTACAAGTAGATTACATTTAAAATTAGAAAAATTATAATTTTTGCGAATTTTCTTACAATTTTGGTGTTTTTCACAAATAAGCTATGAATTTATTGACCAAATTTTTCCACTAACATAAAGTACAATATGTCACGAGAAAACAGTCTCTTAATCGCTTGGATAGGCAAAAGCATTCCAGAGTTATTACCACATAAAATGACACATGTCAGATTTGAAAAAAATGGGGCTGGTCATTGAGGCATCGATGACCCTTGGTCCTGAAAGGGTTAAGAGAGGATGTCATAGCCAAATCCTCTAAGCTCAACTTTTTGGAACAAAAAATAGTGACAATGGAGAATGAGGTTGAAGCATTTCATGTGGCAATTGAGGGGTTTAATAAGGATAATAAGTGGCTAAAGATGAAATTGGACGATCTGGAGAACAGGTCAAGACAAAATAATATTAGAATAATTGGTCCGCCTGAATCTTTCCCATTGGAGAGAATCAGAGATATTGTAGCAAAATAAATCCCACAAGCTTTGAATATTAAGGATGACATTAAAGTGGAACGGGCGCATAGGATAGGCTTACTGGTGAAGGATAGTAGGAGGCCAAGACCAGTAATCGCCAGATTAACGGATTTTAGTGAAACAAAAAGTGATGATGGCCTTTAAGAAAACTCAACCTTTAAAGGAACAGTGTCACTACCAACTTTGTTTTTAATATGTTATGTGTTTTTGTGTGATAGCTCAATAAATTTTATTAATGTATGTTGGTGTGTTGTACTTTTTACGTTTTTAATTGATTAACTTCTCTATGGGGGCTGCCATTTTTGTTTCCATTACTGTGTGTGTCGATTAACGACACACACAGCCATGGAATACGGCAGCCACAGTCCCATAGGGACTGCGAACGGCTCCCGTCCCATTGACTGCCGTGTACGGCGTCTGTGTGTGAACTGCGCATGCGCCGCTCACACACAGACCAAAACTGAGGCATTTGCTAGAGCGAAATCCGGCGCCATGTTCATGTCGACCGGAAGCCGCGGCAGGAGTGTGAGATGACGAGTTCCGGCCGCGGCTTCCGGTCATGTGTTCGTAGCGAGGCGAAGGCACAAGAAGACCAGTCGCAAGAAGTTTGACAGAGAGGCGGTCGCGTCAGGAGCAGGTAAGTTCAGTTCATGTGCTTTTGTGTGAGCAGCCTTTGGCATCATACCAGGGAAGCCTGTGGCATCATAACAGGGAGGACTGCGGCATCATAACAGGGAGGACTGCGGCATCATAACAGGGAGGACTGCGGCATCATAACAGCGGAGGCCTGCGGCATCATACGAAGGGAGGCCTGTGGCAGCATACAAGCAGAGGCGTGTGGCATCATAACAGGGAGGCCTTGTTGCATCATGTCTGCGGAGGCCTGCGGCATCATACGAAGGGAGGCCTGTGGCAGCATACAAGCAGTGGCCTGTGGCATCATAACAGGGAGGCCTTGTTGCATCATGTCTGCGGAGGCCTGCGGCATCATACCAGCGGAGGCCTGTGGCAGCATACCAGCGTAGGCCTGTGGCATCATACCAGCGGAGGTCTGTGGCATCATATCAAGGGAGGCCTCTGTTAGTATTTACAGTGTGGCATCATTTACGGTGTGGCATCATTTACAGTGTGGCAGCATTTACAGTGTGGTAGCATTTACATTGTGGCAGCATTTATAGTGTGGCAGCATTTTTAGTGTGGCAGCATTTATAGTGTGGCAGCATGTACGGTTGTGGCTGCATGTACGGTGTAGCATCATAGCAGCGGAGGCCTGTGGCAGCATTTACAGTGTGGCAGCATTTACAGTGTGGCAGCATTTACAGTGTGGTAGCAGTTACATTGTGGCAGCATTTACAGTGTGGCAGCATTTATAGTGTGGCAGCATGTACGGTGTGGCTGCATGTACGGTGTGGCATCATACCAGCGGAGCCCTGTGTCGTCATACCAGCGGAGACCTGTGTCATCATACCAGCGGAGAGCTGGGGCTGCATTTACAGTGTGGCATCATTTACAGTGTGGCATCATTGACAGTGTGGCAGCATTTACAGTGTGACAGCATGTACGGTTTGGCTGCATGTACGGTGTGTCATCATACCAGCGGAGACCTGTGTCATCATACCAGCGGAGAGCTGGGGCTGCATTTACAGTGTGGCATCATTTACAGTGTGGCATCATTTACAGTGTGGCATCATTTACAGTGTGGCATCATTGACAGTGTGACAGCATGTACGGTTTGGCAGCATGTACGGTGTGGCATCATAGCAGCGGAGGCCTGTGTCATCATACCAGCGGAGGCCTGTGGCATCATTTACAGTCTGGCAGCATTTACAGTGTGGCAGCATTTACAGTGTGGCAGCATTTACAGTGTGGCAGCATGTACGGTGTGGCAGCATGTACGGTGTGCCTGCATGTACGGTGTGGCATCATAGCAGCGGAGGCCTGTGGCAGCATTTATAGTGTGGCAGCATTTATAGTGTGGCAGCATTTATAGTGTGGCAGCATGTACGGTTGTGGCTGCATGTACGGTGTAGCATCATAGCAGCGGAGGCCTGTGGCAGCATTTATAGTGTGGCAGCATTTATAGTGTGGCAGCATTTACAGTGTGGCAGCATTTACAGTGTGGTAGCATTTACATTGTGGCAGCATTTACAGTGTGGCAGCATTTATAGTGTGGCAGCATGTACGGTGTGGCTGCATGTACGGTGTGGCGTCATACCAGCGGAGACCTGTGTCATCATACCAGCGGAGAGCTGGGGCTGCATTTACAGTGTGGCATCATTTACAGTGTGGCATCATTGACAGTGTGGCAGCATTTACAGTGTGACAGCATGTACGGTTTGGCTGCATGTACGGTGTGTCATCATACCAGCGGAGACCTGTGTCATCATACCAGCGGAGAGCTGGGGCTGCATTTACAGTGTGGCATCATTTACAGTGTGGCATCATTTACAGTGTGGCATCATTTACAGTGTGGCATCATTGACAGTGTGACAGCATGTACGGTTTGGCAGCATGTACGGTGTGGCATCATAGCAGCGGAGGCCTGTGTCATCATACCAGCGGAGGCCTGTGGCATCATTTACAGTCTGGCAGCATTTACAGTGTGGCAGCATTTACAGTGTGGCAGCATTTACAGTGTGGCAGCATGTACGGTGTGCCTGCATGTACGGTGTGGCATCATAGCAGCGGAGGCCTGTGGCAGCATTTATAGTGTGGCAGCATTTATAGTGTGGCAGCATTTATAGTGTGGCAGCATGTACGGTTGTGGCTGCATGTACGGTGTAGCATCATAGCAGCGGAGGCCTGTGGCAGCATTTATAGTGTGGCAGCATTTATAGTGTGGCAGCATTTATAGTGTGGCAGCATGTACGGTTGTGGCTGCATGTACGGTGTAGCATCATAGCAGCGGAGGCCTGTGGCAGCATTTATAGTGTGGCAGCATTTATAGTGTGGCAGCATTTATAGTGTGGCAGCATTTACAGTGTGGCAGCATTTACAGTGTGGTAGCATTTACATTGTGGCAGCATTTACAGTGTGGCAGCATTTATAGTGTGGCAGCATGTACGGTGTGGCTGCATGTACGGTGTGGCATCATACCAGCGGAGCCCTGTGTCGTCATACCAGCGGAGACCTGTGTCATCATACCAGCGGAGAGCTGGGGCTGCATTTACAGTGTGGCATCATTTACAGTGTGGCATCATTGACAGTGTGGCAGCATTTACAGTGTGACAGCATGTACGGTTTGGCTGCATGTACGGTGTGTCATCATACCAGCGGAGACCTGTGTCATCATACCAGCGGAGAGCTGGGGCTGCATTTACAGTGTGGCATCATTTACAGTCTGTCAGCATTTACAGTGTGGCAGCATTTACAGTGTGGCAGCATTTACAGTGTGGCAGCATTTACAGTGTGGCAGCATGTACGGTGTGGCAGCATGTACGGTGTGGCAGCATGTACGGTGTGCCTGCATGTACGGTGTGGCATCATAGCAGCGGAGGCCTGTGGCAGCATTTATAGTGTGGCAGCATTTATAGTGTGGCAGCATTTATAGTGTGGCAGCATGTACGGTTGTGGCTGCATGTACGGTGTAGCATCATAGCAGCGGAGGCCTGTGGCAGCATTTATAGTGTGGCAGCATTTATAGTGTGGCAGCATTTATAGTGTGGCAGCATGTACGGTTGTGGCTGCATGTACGGTGTAGCATCATAGCAGCGGAGGCCTGTGGCAGCATTTATAGTGTGGCAGCATTTATAGTGTGGCAGCATGTACGGTTGTGGCTGCATGTACGGTGTAGCATCATAGCAGCGGAGGCCTGTGGCAGCATTTATAGTGTGGCAGCATTTATAGTGTGGCAGCATTTATAGTGTGGCAGCATTTACAGTGTGGCAGCATTTACAGTGTGGTAGCATTTACATTGTGGCAGCATTTACAGTGTGGCAGCATTTATAGTGTGGCAGCATGTACGGTGTGGCTGCATGTACGGTGTGGCATCATACCAGCGGAGCCCTGTGTCGTCATACCAGCGGAGACCTGTGTCATCATACCAGCGGAGAGCTGGGGCTGCATTTACAGTGTGGCATCATTTACAGTCTGGCAGCATTTACAGTGTGGCAGCATTTACAGTGTGGCAGCATTTACAGTGTGGCAGCATGTACGGTGTGGCAGCATGTATGGTGTGCCTGCATGTACGGTGTAGCATCATAGCAGCGGAGGCCTGTGGCAGCATTTATAGTGTGGCAGCATGTACGGTGTGGCAGCATGTACGGTTGTGGCTGCATGTACGGTGTAGCATCATAGCAGCGGAGGCCTGTGGCAGCATTTATAGTGTGGCAGCATTTATAGTGTGGCATCATTTACAGTGTGGCATCATTTACAGTGTGGCATCATTTACAGTGTGGCATCATTGACAGTGTGACAGCATGTACGGTTTGGCAGCATGTACGGTGTGGCATCATAGCAGCGGAGGCCTGTGTCATCATACCAGCGGAGGCCTGTGGCATCATTTACAGTCTGGCAGCATTTACAGTGTGGCAGCATTTACAGTGTGGCAGCATTTACAGTGTGGCAGCATGTACGGTGTGGCAGCATGTACGGTGTGGCAGCATGTACGGTGTGGCTGCATGTACGGTGTGGCATCATACTAGCGAGGCATCATACCAAGTAAGGTGGTGTGCCATTATATCAAATAAAGCTGTGTGGCAGCATATGCAGGGAGGCATGTGGCAGCGTATACTGTTTTTTATTTGACGTCTTGTGAGAGATATGTATCAACTTTTGTTTCAAATTGTCAGTTATGGCGCCCAAGAGAAGTCGGAAATCCAGTGAGGACAATAAACCAATAGCAAAACGAATACCACCAACATTTACCCCAGAGGAGAAAGCAAAAAGAGCCCAGGAGGTAAGACTTTGTGCAGTTGATGTCTGTGAAATGCTTTACTGTGCTGTTGGATAGCACGCTGACTCTTGCATTTGTGGGGGGCCAAGCACACCCACATATACTTGTTTGAATGGAAATCAAACCGTTCGAAAAGTAAAATTTGTAAGCCAACTTTTGGTCCTCCATTACATTGAAATCAATGATAAATAAGTCAATGTCCATCTGTTCCTTTCTGTACTGTTGTCACAATATGGATTTTATTGTGCAAATTTTGTTTTGTTTTTTAGAGAGCAATATTAGAGCAGGAACTGAGAGAAAGGTGTCCCAAATATCAGGATCCAAATATTATTCTTGTACAACAGCCAATGAGAAAACGGCCAGAACAGAGTGCGAGCCAAACTCCTTCAGCGTCCGTGCAACCGGTGGAATCGTGGTGTCAGTGTGGGAACTGCATTAATTTGCCGACAGAAGAGGAATGCGTCTGTTGCAAAGTTATACGTAATGTGCTAAACAAAATGGAGGAAGATGAGCCGATTAGTTGCATAACAGAGCATCATACTTTTATTGGCACATGTCTGAACAAGGAACAACTGACCCTATGTGAAAGCTATAGATGTTTGGGTCCAACACGTCAAGCACCGCTAAATAACAGGTAAGGACATTAGTTTGTGTTCCAGTCCAGTTTCAATGATGGTATTGTGATCCTAACCTTATTGATCAAATAAATATGCTTATGTTTGCTGTTAGCAGCATGCATGTGTCTAATATGTGTCTAATATTAGAAGGAAATTTTGTTCTTGTTCCACGCAGCAATCAAACAATGTCTGTCGCTCCAGCGTTTGTGAGCCGTTATGTATTATTCTAAAGAATCTTAGCATGTCAGGGGTGACCGTATACGATTGTGGTCTGTATAGTGTGCAAATATGATTGCCTAAAATTTTTTTTTTTCTGATGTATAGGTCCTTACGGATGGTTGCTTACAGAATGTTCACCGTGTGGGTTCACGGTTACCTTGGACGAAAAAACAGGCGGACTATTCCAGCATGTGCAGTTCAGAAAGTCAGAGCAATGTTTCCAGAAGAAAATCAAGTATATGTTGGTTTCAAGCTAGCCAGTGACAATAATGCTTCTGAAATGGCCGATTTTTGAAATGTGTTTGTTTACTTTACTATGCTATCTTTTTCAATAAAAAAAAAATTAAAATCCAAACGTTGAATGTTTATTTATTATCATATATTAACACAGCATAAGTATTGCACATAACAAAACAAAATATACCGCAATCTAAACAGCTATTGTTGATTCTGAGGAAGGCGAAAACCCATTGTTATTTCCGTTTTGTTCATTACTGAGGGAAATTCCTTCCCGACTCCAAATATGGCAATCAGACTAAATCCCAGAATCAACACCCAATATCCACAGATAGTTTGCTTACAAATTATTACAGTAACAGGCAATAGAAATAGTGGCAAATAGTTGGACGCTTTTTTAGTAGAAGGGCAAACACAACATAGTTGATAACATTAAAAACGTGACTTGTGAGCTAGAACAGTTGATGCTTTATCCGGCCGTGGTTCTGTGGCTATGTTTGGTGGTAGGGTCAATGTACGTGTTTGCCAACTATGTTCAATTTCTTGTTTTGTCAATTTGATCACATTTACAAACATAGGAAAGAGGTGTGAGAAAGACATAGGTACGTACTCTTTCTTTGCAGTCCATTTTTTACTTAGTTTAGAGAAAACTACATTATACCTCATGCTACCAAGCCGATCCGACTTTGTCGTCTGTCGGTGGACTATAGATTGTTCCCGTTTTGTATTATGATTATGGGCCAAAACTGCAAGTTTTGTCCGTGCTTCCATTCCGTCTAAAGAAAAATGTATTCTTTTCGGTCTGTATTTTAGAATAAAGCTGTGGAATACCTCGATTTTTCCTGTATGACAGAAAGATGACAAGTGGGGCAAGTCTTTCAATAATTGTTTATCTTTGACAATCTTTTCTAGCGCATGATAGGCTGCCGATGTTGTTGACATCCAATTGTGTTTGCGATCGTCATCAATGTCTAAACATCTGTGATCACATTGTGTGAGAATGTCCCCCGGGAATTCATGTACATTACAAATATGTTGAAGTAGAGAGAGCCATTTTTCCCGCAGCACATCCACATTGCCGCAACTAGTACTACAGCAGTACCAAAAATGATTGGTTATTGACGTGATCCAATCAAAAATTTGGGAACAGTTTTTTATTTTACTTGCAGCCTTCAGCTTCTTACGAATGGACTTAGCATAATGCCATATATCAAATTGATGTCCAATCTCTGGGTATTGCTCACGTATTTTTTTGCGTATGGAGACATGACGGTCTGTTGCAAGAACATACACATTGAGCCCATCTTGAATAACACGGTTGAGACAGTTTTGAAAGGCCAAACTTTCCATAGCCACAGAAGATGTGGTTTGTGTAACCTGAACGATTTCAAAGTCAACAATCTTGTCGCTCTTGTAATCCATCAATGTGTACACACAATATTTTGCATTATGCCCAGGGCTATCACATTGTCCGTCACCAAGGAGACACAATGGTGTTTGTTTGATTTCTTTATGAAGTTCCATTTTTTCTTGTTTCCAGTGAATGTCCACCACTGGAAATAAGAATTTTCTTTGGTGACGAAAGAAAGTGGAATGTGAAATAAATTGCACCCCAATCGATTTACAAATGTCAGACATCTTGGCATAGTTCCCACCATTAAATAAAATGGAAGCTGCAATCAGAAGATTCCCAACCGGTATCCGATTACACTTTGGTTGACTTTCCCAAAAATAATCATGTCCATTGGGACATTTCCCTTGTAGCGAAAGATAGGTACCTTGCTGGAATTTGACTGTCTTTTCAATTTTGTGGCCACAGAAACACGCGCACTGAGCAACCAGTACATCTAAAGCCGATTCAAAAACCAAAAATTTTCGTTCTTTTACTAGCTCTTCATCTGCAGGTTCGGAAAACAAATTTGTTGTCACGTTGTCAAATGATAAACTAGAATCTGGTGGTTCGTAGTCCAGATCTGTTGGATCATTTATGACAGTAGAAGAAACAAAGCTTTCCTCGGGATCCTCAAATATGAGTTTGCTTGATGTTTGTCTTTGTAAGCGGGGGGTTGAGAACGTAGATGGGTAAAAATGATCCAACTGCATTGTTCTTTGGTTAGCAAAAGAAACTTCTTCCTCTGGAAACTGGCATCCTCTATCCACTGTGAAGATGTGGGATTGAGTGCTTGCATCTCTTATTCTTTTGAAAGGTGTGTTGGTGGCTCTCGTTGACAATGTCGTATGTGGGGTGTTTGTTGCTGCATTTCTTTCGAAAAATTTCCTCTTGACACCAATTTTGACATGTTTCACTCCCATGACTTTGTACATTGACGTTGGTGGATCGTTTTGCATAGAGGTACCGGTCGAAGCGTATGTAATTCTGTTGGTGGATGTAGTAGGCAAAGGCAATTGCATGCATTGTGTAGCACAAGAATAACTGTCTTCCTCTTCTGTACGTTTACGTTTAGATGGTGGACACTCTGTTTCCTGATAAGGGAATATCGTGGGAATTGCACTTTCCTTCAGCCATCGTATCTTCTTTTCCGACTTAAAAACATAACAGTCTTCTGCAAAGTGTTTGGAACATAGTCTAAATAAATCTTGTTTTTTCCCATCAAAAATTCGTTGTGAGAGTGCATCTAGATTGTCCAACGATTGTCTGGCCTGTTGGAGCCAAACTTTTATCTTGTCAATGTTGCCTGGGAAAACATGCAGGGTCACTCCTTGAGAGTAAGTAGCTCTATTAGACCGACTGTCACAACTAGAGACAATGCACGACGGCATTTCTATCAAAAAAGTAAGTGTAAATATTATGGCATGTGAAAAGATCATTACGTTAGTGAGTATTCTACATGTTACCTTGTTTATAGGTAACTGTTTGGCACTGGGAATTTACTGTTCACCAAGGCACAAAATAGTGTGTCTTTTTAGACTATCATTGGAAAACCGTCAATGATCTCAGTGCCAGACAGTTTCACCATGTCAATGTTTGAGTATATTTTTTTTGGGCTGACCAACACTTTTTTTTTTTTTAATTGTTTGTATGTAATAGAGACAGTGAATTAAAGAGAATAGCATTTATAAACCAATTTTTTTTTATTGATGAAGCCATAACAGCCTTCCACAGTAAGACAGAAGAAGTGTCCCATCATAAACCCAAATATAAAATTTACATGCATAACACCAAAAGTTTTTGTAACAGTCACAAAAATATAGTTCTGTTAAAAAGTCAACATCGACGGATAGGGACCAACATATAAAAGTTGAATTTTGTAGACGGAAATGTAAACGAGATTTAGATTGAAAATACACACGTCAACGACATTCACTAAGAAGTTATCAGCAGATGAAAAAAACTTGCTTCGTCACATGTTTATGGACCTTCACCAGCAGATGAAAACAACTTGTTTCCCTCATCTCATCATCAAACGGGATCCTTTTGCAGCAGGTGAAAACCCCTTTCTTTGTCACATATTACCACCGTACCTTCACATTGTATTACAGAACGTTTCAGCCAATCATGCGGCATGTCAAAGTTATATTTCCTACAGAAGAATAAAATAAAAAATTTATGAATGGATTGATCTACTTCAAGCGTTGCACTATGCGCAACATGGTCGCTTTTGAAGAATGTCATCCCTGTCTGATCACTCTGCATAGTTTGCCTCCTCTGATGAACTTGTGTGTCATGTATGTTTATATGAACTACCTATGTTAGGGATTACTTACTTTATAGAATTCGTAACTTATGCTGCTCAGAATGGCCTGTTCGTCTAAACGTTGGTAATCCGCTGTGGTTGCTGCTGTCGTCGTCTGTATCTGTTAGCGTTGCTTTGCCTCCTGTTAAAAGAAGTACAATAATATATTTAAAAAAACATAATTTACAATTATTGTACATTTAGGGTAGTCCCCTCGCTCCCGCACCTGTTCAAAGTATCTATGCTCCTCGAATACACTCCTCACGGTTGTGTTTTCACTGGCGCGCTCCCTCTCCTCCTGGTAAACTGCTGATCAAAAAGTCACACACATTGTGTGATTAGATAAAGTGATGTACAAATAGCGGCCACACTCAAAATGCTGCCACTCTCACAAGGTATACGCTGCCGCAAGGTATACGCTGCCGCAAGGTATACGCAGCCGCAAGGTATACGCTGCCACAAGGTATACGCTGCCACAAGGTATACGCTGCCGCAAGGTATACGCTGCCGCAAGGTATACGCTGCCACAAGGTATACGCTGCCGCAAGGTATACGCTGCCACAAGGTATACGCAGCCGCAAGGTATACGCTGCCACAAGGTATACGCTGCCACAAGGTATACGCTGCCGCAAGGTATACCCTGCCGCAAGGTATACGCTGCCACAAGGTATACGCTGCCACAAGGTATACGCAGCCGCAAGGTATACGCTGCCACAAGGTATACGCTGCCGCAAGGTATACCCTGCCGCAAGGTATACGCTGCCACAAGGTATACGCTGCCACAAGGTATACGCAGCCACAAGGTATACGCAGCCACAAGGTATACGCTGCCGCAAGGTATACCCTGCCGCAAGGTATACCCTGCCGCAAGGTATACGCTGCCGCAAGGTATACGCTGCCGCAAGGTATACGCAGCCGCAAGGTATACGCTGCCACAAGGTATACGCTGCCGCAAGGTATACGCTGCCGCAAGGTATACGCTGCCACTAGGTATACCCTGCCGCAAGGTATACGCTGCCGCAAGGTATACGCTGCCGCAAGGTATACGCTGCCGCAAGGTATACGCTGCCGCAAGGTATACGCTGCCGCAAGGTATACGCTGCCGCAAGGTATACGCTGCCGCAAGGTATACGCTGCCGCAAGGTATACGCAGCCGCAAGGTATACGCTGCCGCAAGGTATACCCTGCCGCAAGGTATACCCTGCCGCAAGGTATACGCTGCCACAAGGTATACGCTGCCGCAAGGTATACGCAGCCGCAAGGTATACGCTGCCGCAAGGTATACGCTGCCGCAAGGTATACGCTGCCGCAAGGTATACGCTGCCGCAAGGTATACGCTGCCGCAAGGTATACGCTGCCGCAAGGTATACGCTGCCGCAAGGTATACGCTGCCGCAAGGTATACGCTGCCGCAAGGTATACGCTACAACACTGGAAATGATGACACACTGCTTTTGCTGCCACAGGCCTCCATGATATGCTGACACAGGCCTCCCGTATATGATGCCACAGACCTCCCCTATATGATGCCACAGACCTCCCCTATATGATCCCACAGGCCTCCCTGATATGGCTCCATGATATGATGCCACAGGCCTCCCGTATGATGGCACAGGCTCTCCCTCTATGATGCCACAGGCCTCCCCTATATGATGCCACAGGCCTCCCCTATATGATGCCACAGGCCTCCCCTATATGATGCCACAGGCCTCCCCTATATGATGCCACAGGCCTCCCCTATATGATGCCACAGGCCTCCCCTATATGATGCCACAGGCCTCACCTATATGATGGCACAGGCCTCCCCTATATGATGCAACAGGCCTCCCCTATATGATGGCACAGGCCTCCCCTATATGATGCCACAGACCTCCCTGATTTGATGGCACAGGCCTCCCTGATTTGATGGCACAGGCCTCCCGTATGATGACACAGGCCTCCCTGATATGCCGACATAGGCCTCCCTTATATGATGCCACACATCATGCCGATTTCGGCGTTACTTACCGCCTCGCTGTTCCCCCACGGTGGTCCTCCCAAGTCGCCTCGCTCGTCCTCCTACGTCGCCTCGCTCGTCCTCCTCCGTCGCCTCGCTCGTCCTCCACCGTCGCCTCGCTCGTCCTTCCACGTCCGATTCCCTGGTACACCTCGTCCTTCCTTGTCCTCCTCGTCCGACTCGCTGCTCCTCCTCCGACGCCTCGCTCGTCCTTCCACGTCCGACACACTGGTCCTTCCTTGGCCGCCTCGTCCTCGAAGTGTCCCCTCGCTGGTCCTGGTCCGCCTCGATGGTCCTGGTCCGCCTCGATGGTCCTGGTCCGCCTCGATGGTCCTCGTCCGCCTCGATGATCCTGGTCCGCCTCGATGGTCCTGGTCCTCCTCAGAGCGTCTCCTCGCAGGTATGCTCGCTGCTCGCACTACAACCTCCTTCCACTGTGTAGTCGCTTTGAAAATGGCGGCACACAATGTAAGGAGGTTTGAAGACATTGAAAGCCCTCCCTCTCCTGGCACTTGCCAGGATAAGGGAGGGGGGATTCTGTGAGCTCACTAGAGCGAGTCACTTTTCCCAAAATTTGCAGCAGAAAAGCTATGTGGTTGCTTTACCACATGCAATGCTGCAATTTTGGAAATGGCTCCATCTAGTGACCAGAAATGGTAAATACTATAAAATTGAATCCAATTGAATAAAATTTATAGTATTTCCAGACTCTTAAAAAAAATAAAAAAAATTGGAACAATGTTTAATCACACACACACTAAATGTTTAATTTTTAAAAAAAAAACATGTTTTTAGGGGAACATCATGCCTTTAATGTTTGAGAACCATAAACTGCTTATCTTTTTAGACTATTCTATAAAAGATTATTCACACCACTTTGCACTAAGATTAAGATCTTCTTGACATATCCTTCCTCATTAAAGATACCCAACAAAACTGGATCAATGGTGGTTTTTACAGAGGTCAAGGAGGCAACACTGTTCATGGAAAAAGAATGGAAATTTATATGCTGAACAACTATTATCTTTTTTTTTGTCATGAAATATGAACAAAATCAGTGTTTGAGAGAGGATGGGGATATAGATGCATATATTGGCACATGATAATTAGAAAACAGGAACCTTCTTTCAGGAACCTGAATGTTTAAATATGATAGATCTTATATATATATATATATATATATATATATATATATATATATATATATATATATATAGAGAGAGAGAGAGAGAGAGAGAGAGAGACCATTTGGAAAGTGGAAAATGAGTTTATAATGTATATTAACCACAGTAAATACATTCAACTTTTTCCTCCGATGACCATCAGACTCCCATAGGGAGAGAGAGAGAAGAAATTATTATATATTTTTTTCAGGGGTAAAAGAAACTTAACAATTCACGTAAACACCTACTTTATGAGCATAGAGTTAAATACAGCAATGTAGAGTTTATTTTTGCACAATTATGGGTCCCTTTAATGAGGAATATGGAAATTAAAGGGTGTTAGGGTATCACCCTATAAACACAAATATAGAGATGTACAATTGGGTGTTATTTTTTTTAATAGGAGTACTAAAGAGTGTTCTTTATTACTGTGTGTACACGGACACTAGTCATAACTTTAAACACAAATGAAGAAAGGGGGTTCCTTAAAAGCTATATGCATAATGAGAAAACGATTATATATGTTTCCTGTCTTTCAGGAAGATAATTATGATGGATTTGATATGATTTGAATGAAGTTTAAATGAAGGAAGAAAGGGGAAGGGGTGGATGGTTAAAAATAATCTATGGGGGGGGGGTCTCTTGTGAGAAGATGGAAGGGTATTTTTCTCAAATGTTTATCTTGGAACGTGAAAGGGATCAGCACCCCAGCAAAAAGGGATAACCTTTTGCGACATCTAGAAAAACTTGATAGGTGGTTATTTTACAAGAGATTCACCTATCCCAGAAAGAAATTGAAAAAATTTAAAAGAGGTGGGTAGGCCAGGTTTATGGTTCACCAGCTTTAGGGAAAAAAGCTGGGGTTCTGATACTTATACACAAAAAAACTCAACTGCCAAATAATTTCATCTGTGAGGGATGAAGAAGGTAGAATCGCTAGAGTGGTACTGAAATTCCCTAAAAAATAATTATTTATTTATAGTGTGTATGCACCTAATACTAATGAGAAATAATTTTTGATGGAATTTTCCACCAGGGTCATCAAAGATTCCTATCCTTTAAAGCTGATAGGCGGAAACTTCAACAAAGTTGTAAATAGCATAGAAGATAGGACAAGACAAAGTAGAGGTAAACATCAAAACACAGTGAGCACATTTCTAAATTTGACCGACACAGCAGGTCCGTGGCGTCTGATGAATCCGATGGAGAGGGATTATACTTTTTTTTCATCAGCTCATGGATCCATGTCCCGAATAGATTACTTACTGGTGACTGGTAATTTAGTAGATAAGATAGTGGATTCTGCCATACATGACAGAGTGATCTCTGATCACTCTCCGGTCAGTGTGACAATGTGTGGAGTTTTAGGAGAGGTTCACCAGAGCTATCTATGGAGATTTCCTACAAAGTTGATAGCACACATTCAATTTATAGAAGATATCCGGAAGTGGTGGGAACAATATGCTAGGGAGAATAATGAGGCGCGGTTCTATTCTGGGAAACAGCTAAGCCAGTTTTAAGGGGATATATAATATAATATACAAGAGGGGTCCAGAGAAAGACGAAGAAGAGATACTGGCAAGCAAGAGAAAATTATAGAGCAATATAATAAATATAAAAAACAGCAATCTATGGAGAACAGGGATGAACTAATAAAAACCCAGGAAATCAACAATATATGGCTACAAAAAAATCCAGACACTCTATAGCAATCAAAAACAGGTGAGTTTTTTATAGATATGGGAATAAATCAGTCAAGATGCTTGCAAATGTGACAAAAAAATGCAAATGAAAATAGAAACATACATGCTATAAAAGATGACAGGGGCAAAATATGGAGTGAAACTAAACAAATTAATAAAATATTCTTTGAGTTCTACTCTAGTCTGTATAAGCAGGACAACTGTAATATTGATTTGAACGATAAATATCTTACAGAATCTGAACTCCCTATGCTAACTGAAGACCAGCGAAATAAATTAAATGAGGCCATAACGTCAGAGGAAATAGCCAGGGTTATTAGACAATCATCCAAAAACAAGGCACCGGGCCCAGATGGGTATGTAAGCAAATTTTATAAGCTACTACTAGAAGACATCAAAATGTATCTGAAGGAATTATTCAACAGTGTTTCCCATCAAGCGAAACAGCGCATATTGTTTTTGCTAAAAATGGGAAAGATCCACTACTTACGGGGTCTTATAGACCCATTTCCTTGATCAACCAGGATATAAAATATATGAGCAAAATTTGGGCTGATAGATTGGTGGAAAATATTCTGAAACTGGTAACATCAGCTCAGAATGGTTTTATAAAGAAGAGGACAATAGTAAAAGAGCATTAGAAGAGTCCTAACAGTGATGGACTGGACCAAAAACAATACCAATGGACAAGAAGACCCGGCTATATTAACCCCTTCAGGACTGAGCCTATATTGGCCTTGTGGACGCAGCCGATTTTTTTCAAATCTGACATGTCTCACTTTATGTGGTAATAAATTGGGAATGCTTTTAACTATCCAAGCGAATCTGAGATTGTTTTCTCATGACATATTGTACTTTATGTTAGTGGAAAAATTTGATGAATAACTTCAGTATTTGTTTGTGAAAAACACCAAACTTTAGAGAAAATGTGCATTTTTCTAAATTTTAAAGTATCTGCTTGATAGCAATACCCACAAAATTGTTACTAATTAACATTTCCCATATGTCTGCTTTATGTTGGCATCGTTTTTGAACATCCTTTTTTTTTCTAGGACGTTACAAGGCTTAGAACTTTAGCAGCAATGTAATGACGGGGTAAGGATACAGACAGGTGAGCCCTAATCTACCCGCCACTCAGTCCCTGCCTACTTGCACGACCCGTCCTAGGCAATGGCGTACAACTGGGCGACGGTCCCTACGCTCAATACGTGCACGAGAGACAAACAGACAAGGGTACATTGAAGCTAAGGGAAATAGGGCAGTTGCCCACGGCAACACCATGAGCAACAAGAGTAGTGAACGAGTCGAGTCAAACCAGGAGTGTACGCGGTACCAAACGCAGAGCAGGAGCGTAGTCAGTAAAGCCAGGGTCAATATGCAGCTGAGGTCAATAGTAATAGCTGGAACAGCAGAGCCAGGAAACAAGAGAGAATCACAGGCAAAGACAAGAAGCAAATGAAGGTATACATAGACGGGAGCTAGAACCGTCTGGCCAGGCTGTGATAGGTTCTCCCACTCCTCAGCCTACCAGCCTGAGTGGTAGCAGAACGAGTCACTCTATCAGAGCTAGGAGCAGATGCAGACTGATTAACCACGGGCGGCGACACAGAAGCTGTGTCTGGCAGATCCTTTACAGTACCCCCCTTTTATGAGGGGCCACTGGACACTTCCTAGGTGGACCTGGCTTATTGGGGAACCGAAGATGGAACCTCCTGAGCAATACCCCAGCGTGAACATCCCGGGCAGGTACCCAAGTCCTCTCCTCAGGCCCATATCCTCTCCAATGGACCAGGTACTGGAGGGAACCTTGGACCATCCTGCTGTCCACAATCTTGGCCACCTCGAATTATACTCCTTCAGGGGTGAGAACAGGGACCGGAGGTTTCCTCGAGGTAACCAAGGACAGGGAGCAGTGTTTCAGAAGGGAGGCATGAAACACGTTGTGTATTTCAAAATACGGGGGTAACTCCAGCCGGAAGGAGACAGGGTTAAGGACCTCAATGACCTTGTACGGCCCTATAAACAGGGGAGCAAATTTTTGGGATGGAAACAAGGCGAAATTTTTTTGAAGACAGCCACACCAGATCCCCGACCACAAACAAGGGGTTAGCAGAACGTCTTCTATCTGCCTGAGTCTTTTGTATACTCTGGGACGCCTCTAGGTTCTTCTGAAACTGGGACCAGACTGTGCACAGTTCCCGATGAACAACATCTACCTCGGGATTGTTGGAACCACCAGGTTAAACGGAGGAGAACCGTGGATTAAACCCAAAATTACAGAAAAAGGGGGAGACCCCTCACGAGTTACTGACCCAGTTATTAAGGGAAAATTCGGCGAGGGGAATGAAGGAGATACAATCATATTGACAGTCAGAGATAAAATACCTTAAATATTGTTCTAGAGACTGATTAGTCCTCTCAGTTTGGCCATTAGTTTCAGGATGGAAGGCCGAGGAGAAGGACAGATCAATCTCCAACTTTTTACAGAAAGCTCTCCAAAACAATGAAACAAATTGTACCCCTCTGTCAGAAACAATATTGACAGGGACCCCATGGAGACGCAGGTTGTGTTTGACAAACAAGGTAGCTAACATCTTGGCATTGGGTAGTTTCTTGAGGGGCACAAAGTGGCACATCTTACTAAAGCGGCCTACTACAACTCACACCACCGACTTGCCTTGAGATGGAGGCAAATCGGTGATAAAATCCATGGAGATATAGGTCCAAGGTCTCTGGGGAATGGGCAAAGAACATAGTAAGCCCACTGGTCGGGACCTGGGAGTCTTGGACCTAGCACAAATTTCACATGCGGCGACGTAGGCTTTAACATCTTTAGGCAACCCAGGCCACCAATAGTTTCTAGCAATGAGGTGCTTGGTACCCAGGAAGCCAGGGTGGCCACATAGTGCAGAGTCGTGATTTTCCCTGAGTACCCTTAGCCGGAATTGCAGGGGAACAAACAGCTTGTTCTCAGGAAGGTTCTCGGGAGCTGAACCTTGATCAGCCGCAATTTCAGAGACTAAGTCAAAATCAACAGAGGATATGATTATACCTGGGGGCAAAACACAAGTAGGATCTTCCTCCAAAGGAGGGCTGGCCCTGAAGCTACGTGACAGTGCATCAGCTTTAATATTTTTAGACCCAGCCCTATAGGTGACCACAAAGTTGAATCTAGTAAAAAACAATTCTCATGGAGCTTGTCTCGGGTTTAGCCTCCAGGCAGATTCTAGGAAGACCAGATTCTAGTGGTCGGTAAGGACCGTTACCTTGTGCCTAGCCCCCTCCAAGAAGTGGGGCCACTCTTCACATGCCCATTTAATGGCTAAGAGTTTGCGGATGCCCACGTCATTGTTACTCTCAGTGGGCGAGAACTTCCTGGAGAAGTAGGCACAGGGACGGAGATGGGTGAGGGACCTGGTACCCTGGGACAAGACAGCACCCACTCCCACCTCGGAGGCGTCAACCTCCACGATGAATGGCTCCATTTGGTTAGGCTGAATCAGCACTGGGGCAGAGATAAAGCACTTCTTAAGGATCTCAAAAGCCTGGACCGCCTCAGGAGGCCAGTGGAGGAGATCAGCACCTTTGCGAGTAAGATCTGTAAGAGGCTTAGCGATGACCGAGAAGTTAGCAATGAATCTCCTGTAATAATTAGCAAACCCCAGGAAGCACTGTAAAGCCTTCAGGGAGGCAGGTTGGACCCATTCAGCCACAGCCTGAACCTTGGCAGGGTCCATGCGGAATTCATTAGGAGTGAGGATTTGACCCAAAAATGGTATCTCCTGCACCCCAAACACACATTTTTTGGATTTAGAAAAGAGTTTGTTTTCCCGAAGGGCCTGGAGCACCTTCCTGACATGCCCAATGTGGGAGGACCAGTCCTTGGAAAACACAAGTATGTAATCAAGGTACACTACAGGAAATACCCCCAGGTAGTCTCTTAAAATCCTATTTATGAAATTCTGGAAGACCGCGGTTGCATTACACAACCCAAAGGGCATGACGAGGTATTCAAAATGACCTTCAGGCGTGTTAAACGCAGTCTTCCACTCATCCCCTTCTCTGACTCGGATAAGGTTATAAGCCCCCCGAAGATCAAACTTAGAGAACCATTGGGCCCCCTGAACCTGATTGAAGAGATCAGGAATCAAAGGAAGGGGATACTGGTTCCTTACAGTGACCTTATTCAAGTTTCGGTAATCGATGCACGGCCTAAGACCACCATCGTTCTTCCCTACGAAGAAGAAGCCAGCACCTACCTGAGAAGTAGAGGGGCAAATGTAAAAATTGATTAGGAAAAGGGAAGGGGAAAGAATGTGGTCTGTAAATTAATAATTAGCTTTTATTAGTTAGTTTAAGATAAACAATTGTGTTTAAAATGCCTAAGTGCAAAGATGGGTATGTGTGAGTGACCCCCAAACTCACATACGCCTTGGCCAATTGGAAATAAACAATTTATGTCATACTGCGAGTGGAATTAAACTGCTATGTGGGTGAATAGGATACAGATATGATTAGCAAAGTACTGTATCAAGTTGTACTTTATTAGTGAGACAAAACCCAGGTGAATAACTGGGATTTTGTCACAATGTATTCATGTATTATGAACTGTGAATTGTAGACTCTGCAGCAGGCAGAACTTTACAAGTAAGCAGGGTATAGATGCCGTTGACCCCACCTGGTCTGGGTGGAGAGTGAAGCAGAGAGATCGCTGGATATCCTATACTTAGAACAGACAGCGCACAGTCAGTTAACGCTGAAGTTTAATAGGTTAAGTCCATGAATAACTAAACTGCTAAAAGAGCCAGCATGAGCCCCCGCAGAGACAAGTCGTCTCATATCTGTGTCCTATTCACCCACATAGCAGTTTAATTCCACTGGCAGTATGACATAAATTGTTTATTTCCAATTTGCCAAGGAGTATGTGAGTTTGGGGGTCACTCACACATACCCATCTTTACACTTATTCATTTTAAACAAAATTGTTTATTTTAAACTAACTAATAAAAGCAAATTATTAATTTACAGACCACATTCTTTCCCCTTCCCTTTTCCTAAACAATTTCTGCTCATCCTGGTGGTGCACACCAATGTGGTCTTTTTGTCACAATATATATGTGTGATAGGCGATCTTGATTATTACCGAGGGGCAAATGTAACCCTTGGCCAGGCTTTCCTAGACATATTCTCTCATGGCCTCATGTTCGGGACAAGAGAGATTAAATATCCTACCGTTAGGGAGCTTAGCTCCTGGTACCAAATCGATGGCGCAATCGTATTCTCTATGAGGAGGTAACACTTCGGAGGTCTTTTTGGAAAAAAACATCAGCGAAGTCCTGAATATACTCAGGTACAGTCTTTACCCCCCCCCCCCGGAGAGAAATAAAATTAACAGAAAAACAGGACGTCATGCATTCATTACCCCATTTAGTAAGAGCCCCAATACTCCAGTTAAAGGTGGGATTATGCATCTGCAACAAGGGAAGGCCTAAAACCAAATCGGACGATAATCCCTGCATCACAGTACAGAACACTGCTCCAAATGAATGGAGCCCACAATTAGTACAAAAACAGGGGTATGCTGCGTAAAATAACCATTAGCAAGTGGAGTGGAGTCGATACCCACTACCGGGACAGGTTTAGGCAAATCAATCAATGGCATAGCTAGAGACATAGCAAATTCCACAGGCATAATATTAGCAGAAGACCCTGAATCCACAAAGGCACTGCCGGTGACAGACCTACCCTCAAAAGAGACCTGAAAGGGAAGCAAATCTTATTAGGTTTCATATTTACGGGAAATACCTGTGCGCCCAAGCGACCTCCCCGATGGTCACTTAGGCGCGGAAGTTTTCTGGCTGCTTATTCTTACGCCTAGGACAGTTGTTCACTTGATGCTTGTCATCCCCACAGTAGAAGCAGAGACCATTCTTCCTGCGGAGCTCTCTACGTTGATGGGGAGACACGGAGGCCCCGAGTTGCATTGGTTCATCAGAGTTTTCCATGGAAGAACGAAACAACGGAACCTCAGGAGCCATCATTGGGGAGCCAGAGGAGAAGGCACAAAAACGTTCAAGTCGTCATTCCCTGAAACGTCGGTCTAAACGTACCGCTAAAGCCATAACCTGATCTAGAGAGTCAGAAGAGGGATAGCTAACTAACAGGTCTTTCAGGGCGTTTGACAGACACAATCTAAACTGGCACCTCAAGGCAGGATCATTCCAGCGAGAAGCTACACACCACATCCTAAAGTCAGAACAGTACTCTTCAACGGGTCTCTTACCCCATTTGTGGCGATAAACTGCCGTTTGGGCCCATGGGAGGCCTTAGAAGGGAAGGAGCGCTGTGTGTTCTTTGGAGTGCAGATTTTGCAGGTTTTGTTTTCGGGTGCCGTGTCGCATTTGCAGAGCCCCAGAGGTATCAAAGCAATGGAAACCCACCAGAAGTGACCCCATTTTGGAAACTACACCCTTCAAGGAATTCATTTATGGGCAATGTGACCATTTAGACCCCATAGTTTCTTCACAGTACTTATTTGAATTGGGCTGGGAATTTAAAAAATTTAAAAAATATATTTTTTCCAATAATATGTCGTTTGAGTTCAAAAATTCTTATTTTCACAAGAAATAAAATACTCCATATTGTTGCCCAATTTGTCCTGAGTGCAGCAATACCCCATTTGTGGTGATGGGAGGGCTCAGAAGGAAAGGACCACCATTTGGCCTACTGGAGATTTTCTAGTGCGAAGTCATGTATGCAGAAGCCCCATAGGTACCAGTACAGTTGAAACCCGCAAGAAGTGACCCCATTTTAAAAACGACACCCTTAAGGCATTCATTTAGAGGTGTAGTGAGCATTTTGACCGGAGACCTACACCCCATAAACTGTAATGTGGGTTCTCCCGGGTATGGCAATACCCTACATGTGGCTGTTATCAGCTGCCTGGGCACACAGCAGGGCCCAGAGGGGAAAGACGAGGGGGGATAAGCTGTGCGGAGTGCATCAGGGTAAGTAAAATTATAAACCAAGGGATGTATGATAAATTTTAAAACACTTTCATACAGAGCTCTGGTTATTCGAGACACGTGTCACATTGATATATTGTGTCATCCCTTATCGCCCTCTTATAGCAGACTTTGCACCTCTTTTGACTTTTTCCCTTCTTGCCAGTTTGGGGAACTTCTCCTGGAAAGTGTTGCCGCCCTGGTACGATGCATGTGGCCTCGCTTCCAGAAGTACTGGGTGCCCCCCCTTCTTGGTCCCTAAAGATTAGGTTCTTGATAATCACCTCTTGAAATTCCAGGAAAGTTCTCCTCTGGCCTGCACATCGATGTAGCACGTACGCATTGTACAATGCCATCTGTATGATGTGCACGGCCAGCTTCTTATACCACACCGCATGGCGCTGTAGGGCTTCAGGACTTGATCTGACAAGTCCATCCCTCCCATGTACCTATTGTAGTCCAGGATGCAGTCTGGTTTGGGGGTGGCCTTTCCTTCATATATCCTAAATCTGTAGGTATACTCCGATGCACTCTCGCACAGCTTATACATCTTCACGCCATACCTTGCCCTCTTACCCGGAAGGTACTCGCGGAATTGAACCCTCCCTTTAAAATGTACCAGGGACTCATCAATAGAAATACACTTCTCGGGGGTGAATGCTTGGGAAAACCGGGCACTGAAACGGTCTAATAGGGGCCTCCGTTATACAAACGGTCAAAACTGGGGTCATCTCGGGGTGGGAATGGCTCATTATCAGTATAATGTAAGAAGCAAAGTATTGCCTCATTTATTTATTTTTTTAGGTTACAGTTCAGTTCTGAAGTTGCTTTGAGGGGCCCATATATTAGAAACCCCTATCAAACACCCCATTTTAGAAACTAGACCCCTCAAAGTATTCACAACAGCATTTAGAAAGTTTATGAACCCTTTAGGTGTTTCACAGAAATATAGAGCAAAGTAGAGGTGAAATGTAAATTATTTTTTTTTGACAGAAAATCCACTTTATACCATTTTTTTTATAACACAAAAGGATTTATCAGAGAAACGCAACTTAATACTTATTGTCCAGATTCTGCAGTTTTGAGAAATATCCCACATGTGGCCCTAGTGCGGTAATGGATAGAAGCACCGGCCTCCGAAGCAAAGGAGCACCTAGTGGATTTGGAGGCCTCTTTTTTATTAGGCACCATGTCCGGTTTGAAGAGGTCTTGTGGTGCCAAAACATTGGAAACCCCCCAAAAGTGACCCCAATTTGGAAACTAGACCCCTTGAGGAATCCATTGTAGTTTTCTTGGGGTGCATGCAGCTTTTTGATCAGTTTTTATTCTATTTTTAGGTGGCGTGGTGACTAGAAAACAGCAATTCTACTATTGTTTTTTTATTCTATTTTTTTTACAGCGTTCACCGTGCGCTATAAATGACGTATTCACTTTATTCTGCGGGGCGATACGATTATGGCGATACCCTATGTTTATAGTTTTTTTTTATGTCTTATGGCGTTTGCACAATAAAATACGTTTTGTAAAAAATCATTCACTTTTTGTGTTACCTTATTCTAAGCGCCAGAACTTTTTTATTTTTCAATCAATAAAGCCGT
This sequence comes from Rhinoderma darwinii, assembly GCF_050947455.1. Taxonomy (NCBI): domain Eukaryota; kingdom Metazoa; phylum Chordata; class Amphibia; order Anura; family Rhinodermatidae; genus Rhinoderma; species Rhinoderma darwinii. The sequence continues at coordinate 129,102,759 of NC_134690.1, read as the reverse complement.
GTGAGGACTTATTTTTTGCGTAACGAACTGTAGTTTCGATCAGTACCATTTTTATATACATGCGACTTTTTGATCTCTTTTTATTCCATTTTTTGGGAGGTGAAGTGACCAAACAATTGTGATTGTGATACGGTTTATTATTATTTTCTTTTACGGCGTTCACCGTGCGGGATAAATAACGAAATAATTTTGTAGTTCAGGCCGTTACGGACACGGCGATACCAATTATGTATAGTTTATTTGTTTGTTTATATATTTTTATTAATAATAAATGATTGATAAGGTCAAAAGGGGGATTTTTACTTTTAATACTTTTAAAACTTTTATTTTCTTATTTTTACACATCTTTTTTTTTCCTTTTTTTTCCTTTATTACTTTGTCCCACTAGGGGACTTGAGGGCAGGAGACCCTGATCGCTATTCTAATACACTGCACTACATGCGTAGGGCAGTGTATTAGAGCTGTCAGCTATTCACTGACAGCAAGCATAGTGGGTCCTGACTTTGTCAGAACCCACTAGGCTTCCGTCTATGGCATAGCCGGATGCCATTGTTTGCCATAGTCACCATCGCCGGCCGCTATCGCGTAGCAGGCCGGCGATGGCAGCTTGACCCCTAAAAAGCCGCGATCTCTATAGAACGCGGCTTTTAAGGAGTTAATCAGCGGGGACACAGCGATCGGTCCCCACTGTAGGAGCTGTCACAGCTTCTGTATGTGTCGGGAGGACGGCCGAAACGGCCGTTACTCCCAAGACGTACTATTAGGTCTTGGAGCGCGAACGATACAATAGTATGTCCAGGAGCGGGAAGGGGTTAAGACTAGATGGAATTGATTTTTAAAGACATTTTATGAAAACGGATTCCATGACATTCTTTACTGGAGGAATATAGATATTTTAAGACAATGAAAAAAAACATAAAATGCAAAAATACAAGAGACAAGTGGGTGGGAGGTAAAGGTGGGTGGTGGGGGGAAAAAAATAGGGGAAAAATAAAATGAGATGCATTATTATGTCTTGATTGATTCGAATAAAGAAAATTTCTAAGTCTACTCATACGATGTGAGATCTACAATAGTGGCTAAATCCCCTCAGACTTTCCTCAGGCATAACTCTGACTCATCATCCTCAGGTGACTCGCACAATGGATGCATCCTCTTTGGACTGGGGTGCTCATGTAGGAAATCTTTGGATCCAACAGTTATGGCCACCTCAGGAGAAGTCTCTCTCATCCAACCTAAGAGAATTAAAAGCGATCAAGTTAGTACTTCATCATTTTTACTCTGTCCTTCATCATTTTAATGTCCTGGTCCAGACAGACAACCTGGCATATGTATCCTATATAAAAAAAAAACAGGGCGGCATGAGGAGTCATCAACTTTCCAAAGAGTGCAGAGCTATAATGACATGGTCCGAATCCAATCTTCTAAATATTTTTGCAGTTCATATCCAGGGTTTTCTCAACCACCAAGCAGACTGGCTAAGTCAGAACAGTCTACATCCAGGAGGATGGAGCCCGAATCTAGAGATATTCAGACAGATCACCATGAGGATGGGCGTACCAGAGCTAGACGTGATGGCATCATGGGACAACACGAAAACCCTCCCAAAAAATTCTCTGTCCCCAATAGGTCTCCCAGTAGCCATAGATGGGCTGTCCATTAACTGGTCCAGCAAGTTGATCTATGTCTTCCCACCTCTTCTTCTAATTCAAAAAGTCCTCAGGAAAATCTTAGACGAGAAAGCAGAAGCCATCGCAGTGATACCTTTCTGGCCCCGCCGGGCTTGGTTTTCTCTCGAATTATATTTTTAGAGCAGCTGATTCTGGAAACTGTCAGCCCATCAAGACCTCCTAATCCAGAAAGGTTTCTTTCATCAACAAGTCCGCAACTTACATCTGACGGTTTGGGGACTGAGCGGGAGTCCCTAAAACAATCAGGCCTTTCAGAAGCTGTCATTAAAAGACACTTGCATCTAGAAAATCAGCCACCCTTTCTGTTTATAATAGAGCCTGGAACATCTATAAAAATGGGGTGTATCAAACTCAGTCCCTATGGACGTTCTTGCATCTCTCCTTCAATTTCTCCAAGGAGGTTTCAACAAAGGCCTTAAATGCAACACGCTGAAGCCATAAATGCTCAATTAGAATCTAAATTTTCGAATTAAGCTTTGATCCGTAGATTCTTCAAAGCTATAAGAAATCTAAAACCTGAGGTTCATAATCCTATTCCTTTGTGGGATTTGTCTTTGGTCCTCCAAGCTTTAACAGGTCCTGCGTTTGAACCTATTCTTTAAGCTGGCCTGAAACACATATCTTTCAAAACTCTATTGTTGGTGACAATCACTTCGGCAAAGAGAGTAAGAGAACTACAGGCCCTGTCATGCAAAGAGCCATATCTTCACATTACTTACAAGACTGTATCATGTAAATTTCTTCTGTGTCTAACATTCAACAGAATGTGCATCCTGTTTTTTTGGCCTTTGGCTTTGCCATGAAATTGTAAGAATAAGGATTCTGAATTTAATTTCTGAATGGTTGTGTCATCTGAAGGTATGCGAGTACTGCTCTTTTTACATCCAGAGTATGTAGAGAGGTTTGATGATTTGATTCTGGTTCAGTAAAAAAGACAGGTAGGAAGATAATCCCTACCTGTCTTTTTTACTGAACCAGAATCAGATCATCATCATCATCATACCTTCAGATGACACAACCATTCAGAAATTAAATTCAGAATCCTTATTCTTACAATTTCATGGCAAAGCCAAAGCCCAAAAAAACTGTAAAACTACCCTGGCCAGATGGATAAAAGACACCATCAGTCTATTTTATTCTCTGTCCGGGCAGACTGCTCCGATCCATGTAAGCCCTCACTCCACTAGTTTTACTGCAACCACATGGGCAGAATTTGGTTGTATACCCTTAGAACAGATCTGCAAACAGCAACTTGGGCATCACCTTCAACCTTTATCCATCACTATAGGTTGGATGTTTCTGCTTCCGAGGGTTCAGCCTTTGGCAAAATGGTGTTAAATAAGGCAACTGGATCTCCCACCCTATAAACATTGCTTTACAAATCTTATTTGTGTGCTGCCGCCGGACGATCAGGAAAGCTGAAAGATTTGCTTACCGAAATTTTCATTTCCTGGAGTCCGGAGGCAGCACATCGTCCCAGCCTGATTAATTATTTTTACTGCTACATACCATACAAGTATGTGGGGTTTCTCTGAGCCTTATATGGGAGGTCCTTGCATTACTAGTTAATTGGTCATTTCTTGCTAACCTGTTCTCTTCTGATTGCACCCAGGGAGATAATATCTCATCCGTGCGGCACCTCCAGACTCCAGGAGATGAAAATTCTGGTAAGCAAATTTCAACTATATATATATATATATATATATATATATATATATATATATATATATATAGTTGAAATTTGCTTACCAGAATTTTCATCTCCTGGAGTCTGGAGGAGATATATATATATATTATTTTGTATTTGTTTTTCCTGGTTTTGTGTTCCAAAAGTATATTTTTTTTATTTCAGATGTATACTGTCAATTGTATGGGGAAGCAAGCCTTAGTCGGTTAGGCTGCTAAGTGGAGGTAATGTGTAGATCCCAAAATGCTGGTTCAGGGGGTTGTAATTTGGACGCTTTCAGTGCCCACTAAGTTATCCATTTAAAGAATAGATTTGAAGATTCGCAACAAGAGCCACTTTTTCATCACAGAAACACCATGATAGCCTAGAAAAAAACATTTAAATAGGAATTTTCACGCAAAAAATTTATATTTTGCAAATGAGCCATGTTAGACAAATATATTAAAATGTCAGTTTTTTTTTGTTGAAACCATTAAAAATATTCAGCTGTGCCTGGCAAGCACAGAAAATACACATTTTAGAAATTGTTTAAATGTAGCAATGCCATTTCTGATATGCATTACAGAAAACTTTAGGCCAACAACTGGAGTTCCTGCTGTATACTCTGCATAATAAGCATTGTTTTGCCCTAATCTCACATTTTTTCCAGTATTGTCATTTATCAAAGACACAACTTTAATTAATCTCCTTTTGGTTCATTGATGCTACTCCCTTTAACAAGCAAGATTACAGAAAATAGAATTTGTTCAAATGAAAGCATTGAAAATGTGCAATCTTTGAAATCACATTTATTTTCATTAGGAATAATATATGGAACCATTTGAAGATAAATTGTATATCCTGACTACATTTTATCAAAATGCAAGTTTGAAAATTAAAAGGTTCTATATCACGTGTTAAAAGAAGAAAAAATATAAACTGTTTCTTGCATAAGAATAGAGAGTTATAAATGTTTCACTTGAAATTCAAAGCTTTTTTTATTTCTCATCTACCATCTTGTCAAAAGATATATGTTGCTCTTTCAATAGAAGGATAAATCATACAAGAAAAATGAAAAGTTCTTTCAGATTCTCAAAGAATGTGCTTTGATGACCATGTATCACTGTATATTGAACACGAGCTTGCGCATATCCGGAGATCATGAATTATGGAGGTCTGGAATCGTGCATCACACTCCACTAATAGAGGTAGATCTGGTATATCAACACACACTGCATACTACTATAGCCTGCTGAGAAATATTATAGTTTTTTTTTTTTTAAATTCTGCTAGCAAAATTGAAATAAGGAATCTGATTTTGGAATCTGATTTTTTTTTTAATTCTGCTAGCAAAATTGAAATAAGGAATCTGATTTTGTAAAGAATGTGAAAATTATTTTCTCTATTCTCTTGTTATTATCAATAAACTGTTATGGATGAGGCTAGGGCTACACAAAGATCGCAACGTCACTTTGCAACATTGTAACTAATGCTTGTGAATTTGTTTACTTGACTACACAGGTTGTGAAGTAACCGTGACATGACAGTCAAGGGAAAAACAAATCTGCTGGATTTTGGGTCACAGATCACAAATCACATGTGACTTTACTAGCATAGACTTTAATGTAAGACGTGTGTGACTGCAATCATTTGTGACATGTCAGTAACTTTTTTGGGCTTTTTGGATGTCGTAAATCCCAAATCATGTGCAGCCCACAACCAAATCGCACCCTTCAATGCGACAGTAAGTTGCCGACAAAGCACACAAGTTGCACGATCACAGTTGTTGTCAGGGGCGTATATGGGAAAGACTGTGCCCCATAGCAAACTTTTGACTGGGGCCCCCCTCCCCTGGGTATCACACAAACCCCCCCTTATAGACAGTGCCTCCCTATAGATTCTGCCACACAGCACCTCCTTATAGATAGCACAATACAGCCCCTGTAGATAGCGCCATATACAGCCCCCTGTAGATAACGCCTTACAGACACCCCTGTAGATAATGCCAAACAGCCCTCCCCTGTAGATAACACCATACAGCCCCCCCTGTAGATAATGCCATACAGCCCTCCCACTGTAGATAACGCCATACAGCCCCCACCCAAAAAAAAAAATGGCCAATAGCTTGTCCTACAAAAGAGATGCATCCCCTATCCACAGGATAGGGGATACATGTGTGATCGCCGGCAACGATAAGGAGAACGGGGGACCAAAAGTCCCCCGAAGTTCTCCATGACAAACCTCGGACTTCCGGGGTCTGTGCAGTTCAATAAAAATTAAAGGAGCGCTGGTCACGCATGTGCACAAGCGTGACCGGTGCACAATTAATTTCTATGGAGCTTCCGACAGACCCCGGAAATCAGAGGTTAGTCATGGAGAACTTCGGGGGACTTTCGGTCCCGTTCTCCTTATCGCTGCCGGCGATCACACATGTATCCCCTATCCTGTGGATAGGGGATGCATGTCTTTTGTAGGAACAACCCCTTCAGTGGCGTCACGCTGTAGCAGCCATAGCGGCTGCTAGCGGAGCCTCCGGCCATGGGGGGGGCTGTGCCGTCGGACGGCATGGGCCCCATCATGCTGCGGGCCCCGTAGCAGCCGATATGGCTGCTACTGCGGTAGTTACACCACTGGTTGTTGTGTAGCCCTAGCCTTACTTCTGTATGTGCTCCCAATGGAAAAGACAAACAGATGCCTGAAAAAAAAAAACAGATTACAGGATTAACACTACTCAATAGATTGCCACTAAAAGTCAAATCCAAATTGATGGCATTTAAAGAAATATATAAAAATAATTCCAATACATTAGATTTATATTTCAGCATATGCTTATCATTACACATTTTTCCCACATTATTTTTTATTGTCATTTTTCTACAACTGTTTCCAACTAATTGGACACCAAATGAAAACTAGTATTTGTCTTTATGGTTTTTTTCACATGTGTTTTGTCAAGAGAACATAAAGGAAAGGATACATTTGATTGATTCCATTACTTCTAGCCCCTTCCCGACATCCGCCGTATATATACGGCGCTGCCTTGAAGGTGTTCCCGCAAACCGCATTACAGTTACGTCGCAGTGATGGTGCGGGCTCAGAAGGAGAGCGCAGCATCTGATAGGTTTTAACCCGACCGGAGACCCAGCGACACAGTCGCTGGGTTGCTGTGGCAATCGGAGGCCAAATAATGGCGTCCAAGTCTGCCTTGTACAGGAGCCGATGAGGACCCACTTGCGGCGTGTCCTCATAGGCTTGCTGTCAGTGAATAACTGACAGCGCTAATACACTGCACTACGTATGTAGTGCAGTGTATTAGAGTAGCGATCGGGGCATCAGGCCCTCAAGTGCCCTAGTGGGACCAGTCAAAAAAGTTAAAAAAAGTTAATAAAAATGTCGTAAAACAATAAAAACACACACGTTTCAAATAAAAAAAAAGCTAAACTGCCTTTTTTCCCATAGTAAGTCTTTTATTATGGGAAAAAAATTAAAAATTAAAAAAACTATACATAATTGGTAACGCCGTGTCCGTAACGACCCAAATTACAAAACTATTATGTCATTTATCCCGCACGGTGAACGCCGTAAAAAATAAAACCATGAAAAACAACGCCAAAAGATAAATACAGCTCCTTTTCTTCTGAATGCTCCCATGTACGTAAACAGCTGATTATAACCACATATGAGCTGTTACCGTACTCGGGAGAAATTTATTTACAAATGTTGGGGTGCTTTTTCTTCTCTATTCCTTGTAAAAATGAAAAATGTTGATCTAAAACTACATCTTGTTGGAAAAAAAAATATTTTTTCATTTTCTTGGCTTAATTCTAATTAATTCAGCAAAAAAAACACATGAGGGGTATTGTTTTACTCGGGAGAAATTGCTTTACAAATGTTGCAGTGCTTTTTCTCCTTCACTCCTTGTGGAAATTTAAAAAAATAAGCTAAACCTACATTTTCTTTGAAAAAATGTTGATTTTCATTTTCACAGCCTAATTCCAAAAATGTCTGCAAAAAACCTGTGGGGTCAAAATGCTCACTATACCCCTAGATAATTTCCTCAAGGGGTATAGTTTCCAAATTTGGGTCACTTGTTGGGGGTTTCCACTGTTTTGTCCCCTCAGGGGCTTTGCAAATGCGACATGGCCTCCGCAAACCATTCCTGCTAAATTTGAGCTCCAAGAGCCAAATGGCGCTCTTTCCCTTCTCAGCCCTGCCGTGTGTCCAAACAGCCGTTTATTACCACATGTGGGGTATTGTTTTACTTGGGAGAAATTGCTCTACAAATATTGTGGTGCTTTTCTACTTTAGTTCTTTTGTAAATGAAAAAAAATTAGCTAAACCTACATTTTATTTGAAAAAATTTAGATTTTAATTTTCATGGCCTAGTTCCAAAAATTTTTGCAAAAAAACTGGCAGGTCAAAATGCTTGCTACACCCCTAAATAAATTCCTCGAGGGGTGTAGTTTCCCAAATGGGGTCACTTTTGGGGGGTTTCCACTGTTTTAGTTCCACAAGACCTCTTCAAAGCTGACATGGTGCCTAAAATATATTCTAATAAAAAGCAGGCCCAAAATCCACTAGGTGCTACTTTGCTTCTGAGGCCGGTGCTTCAGTCCAGTAGCACACTATTGCCACATGTGGGATATTTCCTAAAACTGCAGAATCTGGGCAATAAAGATTGAGTTGCATTTCTCTGGTAAAACCTTCTGTGGTACAAAAAAAATGGATTAAAAATGAATTTCTGGAAAAAAATAATGAAAATTTAAATTTCACCTCTAGTTTGCCTTAATTACTGCGAAATGTCTAAAGTGTTAAGAAACTTTCTAAATTATGTTTTGAATACTTTGAGGGGTGCAGTTTTTAAAATGGGTGACTTATTGGGGGTTTCTAATATCTAAGGACCTCAAAGCCACTTCACACCTGAACCGGCCCCTGTAAAAATAGCCTTTTGAAATTTTCATGAAAATGTGAGAAATTGCTGCTAAAGTTCTAAGCCTTGTAACGTCCTAGAAAAATAAAAGGATGTTCAAAAAATGATGCCAAACTAAAGTAGACATATGGGGGATGTTAATTAGCAACATTTTTGTGTGATATAACTGCCTGTCTTACAAGCAGATACATTTAAATTGAGAAAAATGCTAATTTTTGCAATTTTTCCGCTAAATTGTGGTGTTTTTCACAATTAAATACAGAATGTATCGGGCAATTTTTGGCAGTAACATAAAGTCCATTGTGCCACGAGAAAACAATTTCAGAATCGCTTGGATAGGTACAAGCATTCCGGAGTTATTACCACATAAAGTGAAACATGTCAGAAAAGAAGAAAAAAGTGATCGAGCGCTGTGTCAGGGTAAAAGGGATACTCCGTTCCCACTTTTATTGGTAGAAAAATGATTAAAAATAGAACAGAGACGCAGTTTCACGGTGGTTAAATGATGCGGGCAGATGCCCGAGTCTACGCGTTTCGAACACCGACAGTCTTCTTATTCATGGCAGAAATTTCTGCCATGAATAAGAACACTGTCGGTGGACAAAGCATTAAATGTGGACAAAGCATTAAACTGATGACTAAGTAAAAAAAATTAATAAAAACAAAAATATAGACAGAGTCCAGCTGACTCCTACGTTGTCCAGTAAAATACACTACATAAGTGGCAATCTAAATTTTTCAGAAAAAAAAATAAATGTAATTAAATATCTATCCTTACTTTTCCTGGAATATTATTCTGACTTTCCTTGTCTTGTTTTTAAAGTACAAACTAGGCCAAGATACAAGTATCAGGAAACCTCACATGGCAGACATCTTTGAGCAAAAGCCATGAGCTGGAAACAAGAGCTACCATCAGTACCTTTGGAGCTTAAGCACATGGCAATGTGGTTGCTTACAGAACCATAGGAACTCTGTATGCTGTCATATTCTTTTTCCGTAAGGCACTGTATTCTCCCCTAGAAGCATTGCTGTTTTTGATTCCATTGCTTTGACTGGTGTGCTGTGTTGTCAGCTTAAAGAGGTTGTCCACTTTAGAAAAACATCTTCATATACCCTATTAGGGAATTATGATTTAATAGAGTAGGGTCCTCTGTTCAGGATGCTCATCTCTTGACCAGATTGTAAGGCGGTTAGAAAGAGCATTTCTTGGTCTAGAAGTCTTGTCCTGTATTACACAGACAAGTCATAGATATGAGTTGGCACTGTGTGTTAGGACCAGCGTATTGTGGACCCACTGTGCTACTCAACCAGTTTGACTTAGGGCCACCTCTAGGAATGTTATCTATGTAGCCTCCCTGGTCTTCACCCTTTAACCCCCATACAGGAATCCGAGCTTTGCTGCGGGGAGTTTTCCAGGTCGCTACCTCTTGAGGTGGTCCCGGTGTAAGTAGCAGCTGGACCAGTGGACCAGGATACAACGGTATAGAACACTGAGGGTACAGGCACTGGCAAATGGTACCTTGGCAGATGGGTGTGGTAAGAAGTCACAGTTTGTGAACGATAGCAATCCTTAGGCTAGCATCAGGTATTTGGATACCGAGTGGCAGAAGTAAGCGGGATGCAGACTGATGGAGAGTAGCAGAATGCAGACTGGTAGCAGGTAGCAGTATGCAAACTGGCAGCGGGTAGTTTGATGCAAGCAGGCTGGTAGCGGATAGCTGGATACAGGCTGGGAGAAGATAGCTGGATACAGGCTGGTAGTGGATAGCTGGACACAACCGATAGCACGTAGCGAGGTGCGGACTGGTATACAAACAGGAACCTTTGCAGGACACAACTAGGTTCCACCAAAGTTGCTCAGGCAGCAGGTGATGTGAAGAAGGTGCCTTAAATAGTCCAGGAGCAACAGAGCTTGGATTAGGAGATTTTGAATTGTCCTAAAACAGAGGTGCTTGTGAGCAGAAGAGGCCGGATGGAGACGCCCGCGGCCACATGGTTCATAGCGACTGATGTTAGGTTTATTTCTGTGCATGCAATTTGTTTAAATGAACAGTGACTAACCTCCAATAAAATATCCATTGGTATGTACTCCGCTATAGGGTTTTCTTTATTGATGGAACTCGTGGAAGGTCCCTCTCCTATTTCTCTTTGACCCACCTCTGATCGGGAGTAGAGCAGTCTCAGGTCTAGTAAATCATACCTGAGCCCTGGTTCATAGCACTGACATTTATCGTGCAACTTAAAAAACTTGTGCCATGTCAGTTTCTGTATAAACAGGTGCAGATCCTTGACCCAAGTAAGTAGGTCAAAAATGCAAGTAGGAACAAACAAAACAGCCTTTCTAAACTGTGAATTTGTATTGTTAGTTTCTAATAAATTAAAGATTACATACATATCGATAATAGAATAATCATAGGAAGCAGTTTGTGAGCAAATATGCTGAACAGTACAAATCCAACACTCAAGACAGCCGTTAACTACAAACGGTATGACCGTGACAAAAATTGGTCAGATAAGGAATCATATAATTTGAAGGTACAACAGAATAGTAGTAAGAACCTGTGAAATGGGTCAAATTGGTGTTAATAAAGGGCTTCCAAAAAAAGAAAGTAAAAAGAGAGGGGAGGAAACCAGCTTACCTAATCTGTTCCAAACTTTGAGTGACATTGGAAACTTAACAGGGCACTCAACCTCACCCTCCCAGAAAGACTAGTCAAATTGCAGAATTATTATTTTTTTCTTTTTTAGTTGGCTACTCAGAAACTTGCATAGTTGGGTAGCAGACTCACATCCTCTATAGATATATTATATAAGATAAATTCCCACCTCTTTTTTTTTTTTTTATAAATTCTTTATTTCTCAAAGTTTATCAGGTATAAACACATAAAACATAGCAATAAACATGCAGATTTGTACCCAAAATCGTGTAAAAAAAACCATTACATATTGAAAGCCTGTATCAGTACAAAATGAGTACAACAGGTCAAACAGTAATTGTCTGTGGTTACACAGAAATAAAAGGAAAGGAGCCTTAGTCTTATAGATATGCTATCTCAGATATGTATGTAAAAATGTATTTCTTTTTCTGGGGGAGGGGATAAATATATGTTTTCAAGCTTGTGCCCCATATCTTTTAAGACCCTAGCACCCTAGAAACGCTCCTGCCTTAAAGAAGGACACCCTTAAAACTTATTGACGATTTGATAAAAAAAATATTTTTTTAGGAGATCTCGGATTCTCACACTTTTGGCTGATCTCAAAGAGGACAATATGATCCTACAGAAAGGCTTCTAGAGTCTGCACCTTCCAACCAAGACCTTGCGTGATCTTTAAATGCCCTGGTGAAATTGTGAAATGTGGCCATTATGCTCATATTCTGGCACTGTTAAGGTCATTCATTCTCAGAGAATACTAGCAACACTTTCCCATTTATCAATTACTGGGATACTGGCAGAAAAAAGCCTGCCATTCCCCATTAACTACAGAATATGGATCAAAGAAGAACAAATCTGTATATTAAAAATCTGCCTCAAAAACGTCTGAAATATTCCTTTATTAATTTTTGGTTAACATTAAACATAAACTAGGTCTTAACTGACCCTACAGAAGCTTTGATAGATAAGGAAGAGAAGACAAGGGGTGACAGGATGGAAAATATTTTTTCCCTAAATATTTCCTAAAAATATTATTTTAGTAACTTTCTTACTCCATTGATTGGCTAACTCTCGATCTATCCACAAGCACACTAAACACCCTACAAATATCATAATGAGTGGGTCCTCAGCGGAATTATTGGGATTTTGCATGATGAGTGTCACGGTTTGTGGGTATGCGGACCCACTAAGCCGCACCGCCGTAGCAGGAAGGCAGCTGGCCAAACAACAGGGAACCCCAGCAATACAAAGTCCCGCACAATGGTACCTGGATAGTCCAGACAGTGGCCGGAGCTCTGGCATGGATGGAGGTGGGTGCAGCAGGTAACGCCAGACAAGGCGGATGACAACAGGTGCCGCAGGTTGCGCCAGACCTGGCGAATCCCTCTGGACGTGGCAGATGACACAGGATGTGGCGGATGACACAGGACATGGCAAACAACAGCAAATGTAGTAGACACAACTCCAACTAGTAGGCACAGTAACAAGAACACAGCACGGGATGCAGGAACAGGAAACCGGGCATGAGTAACAACTGGAACGGGAAACACTAAGGGACCATTTGCAAGACAGACTTGGGATAAACTAACAACACTCAGGCAAGGATCAGATGGGCTGGGGCCTTGTTATAGACCAGGAAATCATGTGTGTTGATGATGATTTCTTTCATGTACGCGCTGGCCCTTTAAGAGCAGGCAGGAGCACGCGGGCACACCCTACGGGACACAACGGACCGGAGCGGAAGTGAGCGCTGGCGTCTCCTAGGAAGGAGATGGGGACCAGCGCTCACAGATCCATAGCTGCGGGTGTCAGGAGGTGAGTAGACCCGACGGCCCACGGCCATGTACGCTACAATGAGTCATCTAGCAGTCCACATGTTTCAGCTTACCAAGCGACGATTGACACTATTTTAGGGATAGGCATATAACCGCGGCTGATGTTTACTGTAGGCATACTGGCAACTACACTGCAACCCCCTTTAATATAGCTTAATGGAGTTCTAAGCTCTCAACAAAAACTGTATGTACCTACATCACTTGTTCTTTCACTGGATCGTCCACAGAGGTTTTCCATTGACTGTTTTGAGTTCCCATAAATTCCTAGGATGCTGCTGACAGGAAGCAGAACAGCTCCATTCTTCCCCGTCACATCCTGGTCAGAGGGCTGTCCTTATTGTGGATTGGTTGTCTGACCGATGCGTTCCAACTTTACTTTTACTTTCGCTGCGGAAACTCTGCCCGAAAGGGCTTCCCCTTCTCTCTTTCCAGCACTGATAGAGAGAAGGGTCTGCCAATTAGTGCAGAGAAAAAGGGTCCATAAATACTGATGGAATACGGGTCAAATACGTGTGACAAAGGACCCGTATTTACGCCAGTATTTACGGGAGGAAAAAAATATGTTCGTGTGCATGAGGCCTAAGAGACAGGTTTAAAGGAACAGTGTCATCACAATTTTTTTTTTAATATGTTAAAGATGTTAGTGCTTTATTAAAAACGTTTATATTTATTTGTGTGTTTGTGTTTTACTTTTTCTTATTTTGACACTTTTTCTTCCCTATGGGGGCTGCCATTTTTTGTTCCATTTCTGTATGTGTCGATTAACGACACATACAGACATGGAATACCGCAGGCACAATCCCATAGGGACTGTGAACGGGTCCCGTCCCATCCACTTCTGTGTACGCCGTCTGTGTGGGAAGTGCGCATGCGCCGCTCCCACACAGTCCAATTTGAAATTGGCGCCGTCCGGCGCCATTTTCCTGTGGACCGGAAGTCGCGGCCGGACAGTAAGATTACTACTTCCGGTCGCGGCTTCCGGACTTGTGCACTTGGACCAGCGGCAGCAGACGGAGCGGACGGGCCGGAGGGAGCCGCGGCGGCAGGAGCAGGTAAGAGATTTCAATGTATGTTCGTGTTTGTGTACGTTTACTACTGTATGTAAACCTACTACACTGTGTGTTAGCTCAAAAAATTGCGACACACAGTGTAGGAGGTTAGACCGTTCAAACCCCTCGTTTATCCCGGCACTAGCCAGGATAAAGGAGGGGGGGATGCTGAGAGCTCACTAGAGCGAGGGCTTTTTACCCAATTTTGCAATGCTGCAATTTTGGGAATAGCTCCATCTAGTGACCAGCAATGTGAAATATTATAAATTAGAATCTAATTTATAATATTTCCTGACTCGTGAAAAGAATAAAAAAAATTTGAACAATGTTTAATCACCTACACACTAAATGTTTCATTAAAAAAAAAAAACATGTTTTTCTGGCAACACATTCCCTTTAAGTCTTGAAATACGGGCTCTAGCGGCGTTGTTTCCCATGGCCGTGCATTAGTGTCTTTACTCTGGCAGTTGAAACTTCAATGTGGCATAGAGTCACTGCACAAGCAGTCTATGAGCTATCCTAATAATAACAGTGAGGACGCACTCATAATGAAGTTTTGGTGCAGAGATGCGTGGGGTATTTAGTATATTTATGTATAGATAGTTAGCCAATCAATGGAGTAAGCTAGTGACTAAGATGATAGGAAAAATTAAGGGAAAATATTGATTTTTTTTTCCATTCTTTCACATCTCCTCCACTCTTCCTTAACTCTTCCTTATCTAATCAAGCCTGCGTAGCGTCAGTTTATGTTTAGTTGTAACAAATACTTATTAAAGGAACGTTTGAATCATCTTTTCCAGGCAGATTTTTTTATATATTTGAAATTATTATTAAACAAATAGTACTAGAGAATATAGTTAGAGAAGTTTTTAACATCTTACCCTTCACACAATATTTGAATCCACAAAAAAATATTTATCTCGTCACATTAATGTCATGATCAAAAAATAACATAAAACATTGCAGCACTGTCATAATATGTATGCATGCTATAAAATAATTGTTTATTGGCAGAGGATTTGTAATCCTGAAATCTTGTATTAAAATGTGTCTTTCTCTATTTACATTTAAATGAAGCCAAAGCAGAGGGCAAATGCCTAACACTGGCTCATCAATAATTTTTTAGTTTAGATGAATTATAATATTTCAAAGCAATTGAACTCACTGAATAGTATAATTATAATGTGAACATTCAAAATAATTATCTGGTGTATTTTTGTCATTGATGGAGGGTTATGCTTCAGATTACAGGATCGCGTTCCTCAGTATAGAATAGAGAATGCAACACACATCTGTTGCGGCAGCTGTTTAATAATAAATAGTTTAGGTCTTGAGCAGCTTTTAGGCAGAAGAAAGCACTATTAATTCTACACTGAGCATGTATGAATCTTACAAGTGGACTCAAACCATCAGAGTTCAAGAAAGTACCCACCTCTCATTGATTTGACAGTCACAAAACCTTGAGAACCACATAAAGGACTGCAGGGATTAAGCAATCCCAACCATGCTAATGTGACGCATTGATATCTCCTTTTGATTTTAGAAACAACCTGTTCAGACAGCGGAAACATCTTTTTTTATTTAATCAGCATCTGTTATATATATTTCATTTGGATGGCAAATATTTGTATGTTTTTAGCTAGGTTTTGATTCATACTGAGCATAATACAGTACATGTCATTTTTGTAACATTGCTTTTACATATTATGTAACCATTGCATAACTAATTTGTTTCAAAAATATTTGTTCCGTTAAAATATATATATTTTTTTGTCATTTTCTCTAATACTCAAATACAGGACTAAGTAGAAGAGGTTAATAAACCATTTTTGTACAGAAAGAGGAAATGACTAAGGGTCCACCCTTCATGTATTGCAAACTTTTCTATTAGCATTGCAAATTCAGGACATATCCGCAATAAGATCAAACCCATTAGAAATATACCTAAGTGCATGTCAATGGTTAATTGTTAGGCTAATGATTGTTGGGCTCAATATTGACCACTACCCTGGTGGCCCAGTCCAATGCTGCTTTTGACCAGAGCTACATGAGGACATCTGGCTAAAATCAAGATTTACAGACCCCTACATTAACGTGTTAGTGACCTCCAATACGCCTTTTCACGGCCACTAATGGGCTTTATTCCGATGCATATGCCTTTTCACGGCGCAGCATCGGAATAAATAAATAGAACAGGGAGCCGTTAAATCTCCCTGCTCTGGGAGATAAGATTGCAGGATGTCGGTGGTTTCTATGGCAGCCGGGGGAGCCTAATAAAGTCCTCAGGTCTGCCACTAGTTATGCCTACTAGGCCATGCCAGATGCATGGCCTAGCAGCTGCCTGCCCGTTTTACACGGACAGGCACTAATACACTACAATACAAAAGCATTGCAGTGTATTACAAATGCGTTCGGAGGATCGCATAGTGAAGTCCCCTAGTGGGACTAGTAAAAAAAGTTTAAAAAAAGTTGAATAAAGTTAATAAAAAAAATAAGTGAAAAAAGAACCGAAAAACACTTTTTTTCCTCTTAGAAAATGCTTTATTAATAAAAAAACAAAAAAAACTTTAAAGCGTTACACATATTTGGTATCACCGCGTGCATAACCACCCCAGCTATAAAGTTATTACATTATTTAACCCACACGGTGAACACCGTAAAAAAATAAAATGAAAAATAATGAAAAAATTGCTGTTTTCTGTGAACTCTGCCTTAAAAAAAAGTGAGAAAAAGTGATCAAAAAGTTACATCTACTCCAAAATAGTGCCAATAAAAACTACAACTCATCATGTAAAAATAAAGCCCCATACAACCGCATCGATGGAAAAATAAAATAGCCATGGCTCTTCGAATACGGAAACACAAAACCAAATAATTTTGAAAAAAATGTGTTTTTACTATGTAATAGTAGTAAAACAAACAAAATCTATATAAATTTGGTATTCTTGCAATCATAACAACCCGCTGCATAAGTTTATTATGTTATTTTAGACCACACGGTAAACGGCGTGAATTTAGGATGGAAAAAAGTGTGGCGAAATTGTTGTTTTTTTTAATATTTCTCGCCAAAAAAGTTGATAAAAGTTAATCAATAAATTTCATGTACCCCAAAATTATGCTATTAAAAAATACAACTTGTCCCACAAAAAAACAAGACCTTTTACAGCTATGTCGATGCAAAAATAAAAATGTTATAGCTCTTTGAATGATACGATAGAAAAACGTAAAACATAGCTTGGTCATTAATGCCTAAAATAGGCTGGTCACTAAGGGGTTAAAGGCATTTCATAAATTATTTATTTGCAAGGGAAGGTATTAATCCCTAATAGAATTCACTAAAAAGTATTGTAAATCAGTTGTGTTGTAAGCAGCAACTTGTCAATTTATGAGTGTTTACAGGAGTGTTTCCCAAACTTTTCAGACTCGAGGTACCCCTGGAAAAAAAAAAAATCCTCAGGGCACCCCTACCAAAAAGTGTTTAGAGAAAGACAGAAGATGGCTATAAACAAGCTCTACAGTCTAAGGCCCCATGCACACGACCGTAAAAAATCTCTGTAATTGCGGACAAAAATACGGTCCGCAATTACGGACCCGCCCAGTTCTATTGGCCGCGGACACCTTTCTGTATCGCTACGGATAGGTGTCCGTGCCGTAGAACCGTGCCGGTAATTATGGAGCATGTCCTACTTTCCGTATTTTACGGACCGTGCTCCCATACCTTGTATGGGAGCACGGCCCAAAAATGCGGTCCGCGGCCATCAGCAGCCGGCTGTGACCGCAATCGCAGGCCGTGATTATGGGCACGGTCGTGTGCATGAGGCCTTAGGGCATGTTTACATAGCATTTTTTGTATGGCAGAAAAAAATCTGCCTCAAAATTCCTTCAGAACTTTGAGGCAGATTTTGAAATGACAGCGTTATTTTACGTGTTTTTTGTGTTCTTTTGACTGCATTTTTTTTAAGCCATTAAAGCTAATGCAAAAGACACAGACAAAAAAAAATCACTTCAAATGAGCGCCGCATGTTTTTTCTGCCTCCAATTAATTTCAATTGGAGGTCAGAGGTAGACACCACTTGTAGACCATCAGCCCCTACTCACAGTAAAATGACCATCAGCCCCCCACTCACAGTAAAAGGACCATCAGCCCGCCACTCCCACTAAAATGACCATTAGTCCGCCACTCACAGATGCCCCCTGTAGATAGTGCCATACAGCCCCCTGTAGATAGTGTCCCGCAGCCAGTTGTAGGTAGTGCCACACAGCCCCCATGTAGGTAGTGCCATACAGACCCACTGTAGGTAGTGCCTCACAGCCCCCTGTAGGTAGTGCCACCATACAACCCCCTGTAGGTAATGACACACAGCCCCCTTGTAGGTAGCGCCACACAGCCCCCTTGTAGGTAGTGCCACACCCCCCTGTAGATAGTGTCACACCCACCCTGTAGGTAGGGCCACACACCCCCTTGGAAGTAGTGCCACACAGCCCCCTTGTAGATAGCACCCCCCCCACCTCCATAGATGGCACTCCCTGCCCTCCTTCCTGTAGATAGTGGCACTGTAGCTCCCTGAAGGGGCGGAATCCCCCTGTGGCCAGGAATTTTGTTCCTGAATGGAGCGCTTGATGACCCTGTCCATATATGGACAGTGACATCAGGGGCAACTCTTGAAGCGGAATCCCCGTCTACAGTGTTGCTGACGCTGTGACCAGAGATTCCACTCCAGGAGAAGCCCCTGACGTCTCTGTCCATTTATGGATAGTGACGTCAGCTGGCTTCTCCTGGAGCCAATTCACCGGCCACCGTGCCGACAACGCTGTGGACGGGGATTCCGCTTCAGGAGCTGCCCCTGATGTCAATGTCCATATATGGACAGAGACATCAAGCGCTCTGTCCAGGAGAGGAATCCCCTGCCACAGAGGGATTCCACTCCTTCAGGGAGCTACAGTGGCACTATCTACAGGAAGGGGGAGTGGAGGTTGCCATCTATGGAGGTGGGGTGCAATCTACAAGGAGGCTGCAAAAAAATCTCCTCCTCCTCACATGCACTTCGCACTGTGAGGAGGAGGAGAGAAAGCACGACCGTGGCAATTGTTAAGAGGAGTCACGGCACCCCTAGAGGGTTCTCACGGCACCCCGTTTGGGAAACACTGGTTTACAGAATAAACTAAGCTTGCTATGCACAATATAATTTTTTTTAGTTAACTATTTTCATTTATAATAATCTATTAATTATCTGCAGTCCAATTACATAATAAATTTAAAAAAAAAAAAACTAAAGAAAAATTCCACCCAAGTGACAATGTACTTTTGGTTAGTCTTCCACTTTCTCCAGCTACATAACTATATCCTTTACTATAGATCCAAACTGCTTTAATGGCCAAATGAAAAAAATGCTTTTGTTTTACAGATCAAATCTCAACATAGGGTCAATGGGTTAACACATCGAGAAAATTTATAAACCGAGAAATTTTGTCAACAATTTCCACAAATGGTGTAAAATTTACTTAATGCGTGCCAATTTTACATACATAAGGATTAATTATATCAGCTTTAGAACCCTCACTGAAATAAAGAAAATCATGCAAATGTTGCAAAAGTATGTAAAATGCATCATCTAGAATGTATGACTTGTGTGACTTGGGTGCTGTCTGAGGCCATGTTCAGACGTGGCAGAATTTTTCCGCTGAAAATGTTGCTGCAGATTCGTTGCAAATTTGCAGCAACATTTTGACAGGTAATTCAGACGTTGCAGATATCACAGCAGACTTGCTGCAGATTTCAGAGTTTGCAATGCAAACGCTGAAATCCGCAGTGAAATTCCGTTGCTTCTCCGCAACATAATGTGCATGCTGCGGAGGGAAAATTCTGCACCGCAGCCTAAATTCCGCACAGGTATTTTCCGCAACGTCTGAACTAAGTTTTCTAAAAGTGTATGGAAAAACCTGGGAACCATCAATATTCATACAAATTCTGAACATGTTCAAAGGGGTTTATTCTTCTCTAATACATAATTCTGGATAGCAATGCTCTTGTTTGATTTAGCTGAAGGAAAACGCTGGTGACCTTGTAGCTTACCTTGTAGCTTAATTCCAGTATTTGCAATTTCTGAACGTAAAAGATTTAGAGAACAATCTCTTTCTGGACAGCAAATTACAAAGAGATGTTAACAAGTATGCAAACTCAATATTAAAACCATATTTTATGTGTGATATTATGACTAATGAAATGTCCTCACTATGTTCTCTGTTGTTTTTAAGTATATTTAGTCCCTGCACGGCTACATTTACATTGCTATAAATATTAAGAGATGGCATAATTGATGTCTTCTTACATCCTGACAACACATTATATTTATCTTTGGCTATACACAGAGAAGATAACAGCATGTAACACTCTTGTAGCAGATATTTTTTATTAGGAACTTGTGAGTAATGGCTCATCACAAAGAATACATTTGTTCTGCTAAAATGAAAAATAGTTGGAAAAAATCCATTTGCATGTGTGGTTTTTGCTTTTTAATGAAGTATCCATTTACTTCTGGAAGCTGTATGTATATAATATAAAAAGCTTAGACGTGCATATACAGTACAAACATGGAGTAACTCTATTAGACTAAAGCATCATACACACAGCCTGTATGGAGGTATATGGAGTTCCTACAGCTCTATACTACGTGTACCACCATATGGTGCCTCTGTTTGGCACCATATTACGGAGATATTCTTGAAAGTCAAATCAAGCTGTAATGTGGCCATGTGTATGAGCCCTACTTCCTCTTAAAAGTTAAACATTTAGGTATAGCAACAATAAACCCCAATATCCCAGACCCCCATGTAACACTTACAAGGGTCCAGGGAGCTACGTTATATGGCTTTGTTTGGAAGTGTCCTCTCACTTGAGAGTTGTGATCACCGATAAGCTGGTAGTTGTGCTAGTTGTAGGTTTTCTAAGTTAACAAAAGTCCAAATGCCAGGATGAAAATATTATGGGTTCAAAGTCAGGTTGTTAAGGCCTTAGGCTGGGTTCACACGACCTATTTTCAGACGTAAACGAGGCGTATTATGCCTCATTTTACGTCTGAAAATATGGCTACAATACGTCGGCAAACATCTGCCCATTCATTTGAATGGGTTTGCCGACGTACTGTGCATACGACCTGTAATTTACGCATCGTCGTTTGACAGCTGTCAAACGACGACGCGTAAATTGACTGCCTCGGCAAAGAAGTGCAGGGCACTTCTTTGCAACGTAATTTGAGCCGTTCTTCATTGAACTCAATGAAGAGCAGCTCAAGATATACGAGCATCACAGACGCCTCGCATAATACGAGGAGGAGCTTTTACGGCTGAAACGAGGCAGCTGTTTTCTCCTGAAAACAGTCTGTCATTTCAGCCGTAAAAGCCTCTCATCGTGTGCACATACCCTTATTCGCACGACCGTGTTCTGTCCGTGATATACAGCCTGCATGTCGGCGGCATTTCCCGGACCGAACACAGTTCAGGGAGCCGGGCTCCTAGCATCATAGTTATGTATGACGCTGTGAGTTACTGCCTCTCCACGGGACTACTCTCCCATACTAAAAACATGTTTCAGTACGGGATAGTACTCCCGCGAGGTGGCAGGGACACCTAGCGTCATACATAACTATCATGCTAGGCTCCCTGAACTGTGTTCGGTCTGGGAAATGCGGCTGACATCACGGACCGAACATGGTCGTGTGAATAAGGCCTACTAGAAATGATTATTAAAGTGTACCTTTGATTTCATAATAAAATTAGAGAAATGTTAACATCTGATTCCCCATTTAAAGACAAAGAAAAAACATGCCCATATTGTGTAAATTACTTTTTTCTCCTGAGATATGGCGTTGTTTCTGTCATATAGCTATTTGTTCAAAATCTTTCCTAGCAACATAGAAGAGGGCAGGCACTTTATTCATATGTCTGCTCGGGAACACGGCCCAGCACACGGCTTTCTCTTGTGAACGTGCTCGGCAGCTGATCCAATGAGCTTTCACTATGCTGTGTTTCAGCAGTGGGCGCTGAGGTTTTACTCTGCAGGCTTGCAGCGGGCACGCACACTTTTACATCTTGCCTCCCACGATGCAACTGTTCAACGAGCATACTCTGGACAATTGAGTCCTACATATAGTGCAGTAGACACAGGCAAACAAGGGGCAAAAGCCAACGATCGCTAGCATTTAAAGAATATGTATTGAGAAGATACTTAGAATCATGAATTGAAACGATTTATATAAACTTTATTAACTTTATTAACTTTATTAACTTTACAGGTACACTTTAAATAATTTGAAGGATCCATGCTCTACAAAATATAACTGGCCATAGACTTTAGATGGAAATCTGCCAATAGGTTTATGATGATTTTACAACTGCAGTTTTGCTCATATAACATTTAGGGTATGTGCACACACAAAATTAAAAACGTCTGAAAATACGGAGCTGTTTTCAAGGGAAAACAACTCCTGATTTTCAGGCGTTTTTTAAGCAATCTCACATTTTTTATGGCTGTTTTTGGAGCTGTTTTTCTATAGAGTCAATGAAAAACAGCTCCAAAAATGTCTCAAGAAGTGACATGCACTTCTTTTTCACGGGTGTTTTATTACGCCCCGTTTTCAGAAAATGAGGCGTAAAAAAAACCCCAGTCGGAACAGAACGCCGTATTTCTCAATGAAATCAATGGGAAGATGTTTGTAGCCGTTCTGTTTCCGATATTTCAGCCGTTTTTTGAGACGTGTATGGCCCTGAAAAACAGCTGAAAACACTACGTGTGCACATACCCTCAACATAAAAAAAATAGTAAGAACTTTTATTCAAAATTCCACAGCATTTTCATCATCCACATTCGTCATTGGTACCGTAAGCTTCACATTAGCGCTAAATTCGGGAGTCAGCATTGAGGATGAATTTACGTATGTGACAAAAAAATGCTTGAGTATCAGAAAATGCAGTTGGAATCGGTTATTTTGGCTAATAATTACCTATTGCCTACAGCCAGCTTATGCTACAACTGCAGATAACATTGACATTTTTTTTTATTAATTTGTTTTAGTTGGAACTTTTGTAGAAAAGTTTGTTTTTTTATTGTATGTTGCAAGTCTATACGCTGAAAATATTCACATTTCTCAACAACGTGTTACTTTTTTTGCTATTCATATGTACCCTTCTGATGTAGCCTACAAACATGATGTGAAAGGCCTTAACATAATTATAAGGAGCATATAAGTGGGCTGGATAAACCTCTCTAGAATGATGACTTGTAGGATAAAGTGCAGTATGATCCAAAAAATAAGCTATTGACAATAATCTCTTTATAACTACAATTTTATTATCTCTTTATTCCAATTCCAAAACTTATAGTTAGAAGGACATTAAATTAAGGGCAGATTCACACGAGCGTTGCGTTGCGTTTTTGCGCGCGCAAACAACGCGGTGTTTTGCGAGCGCAAAAACCATTTGACAGCTGCGTGTGTCATGCGTGTCTGATGCGCGGCTGCGTGATTTTCGCGCAGCCGGCATCATAGAGATGAGGCTTGTCGACGCCCGTCACTGTCCAAGGTGCTGAAAGAGCTAAATCTTTCAGCACCCTCGACAGTGAATGCCGAACACAACAGCGAAAAACCTGTAAAAAAAAAAGATAAAGTTCCTACTTACCGAGAACTTCCCGGCCGTTGCCTTGGTGACGCGTCCTTGGTGACGCGCCTCTCTTGACATCGGGCCCCACCTCCCTGGATGACGCGGCAGTCCAAGTGACCGCTGCAGCCTGTGATTGGCCGGAGCTGTCACTTGAACTGAAGTGTCATCCCGGGAGGTCGGACTGCAGGAAGGAGACAGGAGTAATCGGTAAGTTAGAACTTCGTTTTTTTTTTACAGGTTCATGTATTTTGGGATCGCAAGTCACTGTCCATGGTGCTGAAACAGTTTAACTCTTTCAGCACCATGCACAGTGAATGACTTCCGACGTCGCGGACCGGAAATTTTTTTGCCGGGTTCGGCCAAAACGAGTTTGGCCGAACCCGGTGAAGTTAGCTTCGGTTGTCGGGGTTCGCTCCTCGCAAAGACACTCCGTTTGGATGCTTGGAAACAGAAAAGCACGTGGTGCTTTTCTGTTTCCATTCATCCTTTTGACAGCTGTTGCGCAAACACGCAGTTCGCACGGAAGAGCTTCCGTGCGACCTGCCTGGTTTTCACGCACCCATTGACTTCAATGGGTGCGTGATGCGTGAAATACGCAGAGTTATTGAACCTGTAGCGTATTTTGCGCAGCGAACAAACGCTGCGCAAAATACACGGACTGTGTGTACTGCCCCATAGACTTCTATAGGGCATTGCGTGCCGCGCGAAAACCACGCGGTCTACACGCTGCCAAATCACGCTCGTGTGAATCCCCCCTAAAGGTAATGTGTATAAGATACAAATAGTGAAAACAAGAAAATGATATCCACTCGAACTCTCCAATTTAAAAAAGCTACAGGCACTATATTAATAAACAGCATTAAACGGCAATACAAAGAATTACAATGAGAAACTATTTTGTACATACTTAAATAATATGAAGTTTAAATGACTAAATAATCTTGCAATACAGACATGTTAGGGTATGTTCACACGAGGGCGTCAGTAACGGCTGAAATTACGGGGATGTCTCCGCCTGAAAACATCCCCGTAAATTCAGCCGTAACGGCATGTGCAGGCGCTTGAACGCCGCGTCCATTACGGACGTAATTGGCGCTGCTATTCATTGGAGTCAATGAATAACGGCTCCAATTACGGCCAAAGAAGTGACAGGTCACTTCTTTGACAGCGGCGCGTAAATTACGCCTCGTGTGAACAGACAAACGTCTGCCCATTGCTTTCAATGGGCAGATGTTTGTCAGCGCTATTGAGGCGCTATTTTCGGACGTAATTCGGGGCAAAAACGCCCGAATTACGTCCGTAATTAGTGTGTGTGCACATACCCTTAAGGGCACATTCAGACGTGGTGGAATTGCTGTTGAATTCCGCTGTGGACAGTCCGCAGTGGAATTCTGCAGCAGCCGTTTTTGACATTTGTTTCTATACATTTTTAGGAAACTTGGTTCAGACGTTGCAGAAAATAACTGTGCGGAATTTAGGCTGCGCTGCAGAATTTCCCCTCCGCAGCATGCTCATTATGTTGCGGAGAAGAAGCGGAATTTCAATGCAAAAACTGAAATCTGTGGCAAGTCCGCTGTGATATCTGCAACGTCTGAATTACCTGTCAAATATGCAAATGTTGGTGCAGATTCGTTGCGTAATTGCCCCGAATCTGCACCAACATTTGCAGCGGAAAAATTCTGCCACGTCTGAACATGGCCTTAATGCGTGTTTCCACCCCGTTGGCCTAAATATGCAAATAAAGTTGTGCCACATGACACCTCAACAAAAAGCAATGCATTACAGTAAAGGGGCTTATTCACTGTTATTATGATTTATATTGTATAAGAATTGTTTTGCTGTAGTTTTTTTTTACTGTGGACACAATAAAAAAAAACAAAGAAAAAACATATTGTTAGAACATTAAAGTGCACTTCTAATGACTATTTGACAAGAAAACATCAGGATATGTGTCACATGATATGATATGTTGAATGACTTGTGATCCATCTGTTTTTGTAGACACCGTTAAGAAGATTTAGTACAGCCCTTCTAGGATCTTTCAACCAGAGTTGTCAGAGATCAAAATCACACTGAGACAGACAGAGAAAGGGGAGAAAGGGTAGTAGCAAGATACAGCCCCAGGGAACTGAAGAACCACATCCATCAAGATCTTCAATATGACAAACACCTCCTGCTTTCCTATTAGGAGTCAGATGTCTGTAAAGCAAGCGGCTGAATTATGATCAGATAGATTAATGTACATAAGGATTCAGAAGTTATGCCAAGTTTTTATGTTTGGCCAGAGGTACAATATAATATAAATTGAATATACTGACTTATTTTCTTGCATAAAAAGATTTGACGATGGGTATCAGATTGCCACACCTATGCTGCCATCCATACCATGCAAACCTGAAAACTATGCTTAGATCATCAGTTACACTAGCAATAATGTCCCTTCTATGAGTGAAAAACATATTGCACAAGGACATTGAAAATAAATATGTAAGCATTGAATGCACTCTTGTACAGCCTGTCTCTTCCTTTATTCACCTGCAACACTATGTACTGTAACATCAGGGCTTATTCAGACGAAGGGGATATACGTGGGTTTACGTGGGTTAAGAAAATGCTGTGTGAAGGCCTTAGCATGACTCTATTTACAAAAAGGTTGTTGCAAACAGCTGAGATACATTTTGTTTTCATCAAAAAAATGTATGCTCGGCTGTATGCAAAAAACACACGCAAATGTTTGCCATTGACTTTCATGGTAAAAGAAAATAAACAGTATCCGGATGTTAAATTGAACCTGTCAGGTGATTTATGCAGCCCTATGTAAGAGCTGCATATGGTGAGGTATATATGCCCCATGATATGTAGGTTTAGGTGATTTGTTGCAGTATTTCTAAGTAAAAAGCAGAGTAAGGCCTCATTTACACGAGCGTAATATACGCGCGTGCGACGCGCGTGCTTTTCACGCGTGTCGTACGCACCTATATTACTCTATGGGGCAGTGCAGACGATGTGTGAATTTTGCGCAGCGTGAGTGCGTTGTGTAAAACTCACTACATGTTCTATAATCGTGCGTTTTTCGCGCATCACGCACCCATTGAAGTCAATGGGTGCGTGAAAACAACGCATAACACACGGACGCTCCTGCGTTGCATGCGCGAAAATCACGCAAGAGCTGTTATGTCCATGCAAAAGAGTCTATAAAGCTGGACAAAGCAAACCCAAACCAGGAAGTGCCTGTGTTTCCACTGCGAGGGGGCAAGGCTAGTGAGTGCCTGGAGACTGTGTCAAGGTTGCTAGCTGTGTGTGAAATAATCTTCTGCCATGCCGCGCGTCATGGACGTAGAGCGCCTCATCCTCTTTGTCCAGGAACATCCTGCAATCTGGGACACGCGCTCAGAGGAGTACCACAACAGGACGGTCAAGGAGGACGCCTGGGAGGTGGTCGCCCAGAACCTTTTTGAGCAGGAGTGGGAGAGTGGCCGAACCCGGGACCGCAGTCGGTTGGGTGAGTACCACGCATTTTCTGTCAATGCCTGTCATCCCTATAGAAGACCTGGGGCCCTGTATGTGTATTCCGCGCATTAGCACGAGGAACTTTGGTGGAGCAGGCGCATCACCGTGTCCCACGTCATTGGCACTGCAGGGCCCTTCATTTAGAAGTGAGAAGTTATAGTTCTGATGGCGTGTTATGTGTTTGTTAAATCCAACAGTCCAAGATATCAAAACACGGTGACGGAGCTGCCGTGACCAATTTCGCAGAGAGATGGGTGAAAGGGGACGCAGCGGGGATGGCGCATCTCGCAAGCGCCCCTATATCTATACGAAGCAGCTGATGTTCTTGAAGGACATCATGGAGATGCGCACGTAAGAGTTTATGCCTTTGCATGTGTCTAATGTGTGTTTGCCCATGTCCTGTTTGCCAACGTGTTGGTGTGGGCATTGTTCAATATTATATTCTTAAGTTTTTTTCTCCTTCTAGAACCACCGACAATTTGGAGGACACCGCAGAGGAGACTGACGTCGCCGAGTCTCAGCAAGAACCTCCTGCTCCCAATGTCCTGCCGCCCAGTCCAGAGCCGACACCCCAGGAGCCCGCACCTGGCCAGTCTGCAGGGGCCGTCGCCTCTCCAGCAGAGGAGCGCCCCGTGCGTGCCCGCACTCGCCGTGCCCGTGCTCCACAGCCCTCCACAGCTGCCCAGGTAGATACTCGTGTCCTGGAGTATCTAAGGCGAGCCGCTGAAGAGGACGGGAATGACGTGTTTGGCCGAAGCATAGTTCCCCTCCTACGGCTGGTGCCCATGGACCGTATGGGCCGTCTGCAGGCGTCGATAGTGACATTGATCGACGCTTACAGACCGCCCCACAATCCTAACATCTGCTTCACGGCCATAGAACAATGGCGCAGTTCAGCCATGCCGGCCACCACGCCCCAGGTGCCTGGCCCATTCCACCCTGTCCCCCAGATGGCACGCCCGCATCCGTACATGCGCCCTATGGCTCCCCACTTCCCTGGGCCAACATTCCACCCCCAACATCAGCACCACTATGCTGGCGAGGAACAACCTACCCAGCTCCAGGTCCAGCATAATGGTGCTGAAATGCAGGCGTATGCCTCCCCGGGCCAACAATACCAACACCTATGAGTGTGTTGGTGGCAAGATTTTAGGACGCCACATTTGTGTGTGGTGCAGGCCTGCCAACGTTTCGTTCGTTATCGTTTGTTGGATGTGTATTAATATACACCATGTTGGTGTTTTTCTTTTGATGCAAAAAGTTTGTGTTGTGGCCAAACACAGCATTAAAAAAATTAATGGTTAATGGTTGGATTTCGTGTTGTTATTCATTGATACCACACAACACAAGGTTTGGCACACATTTCCTTTGCCTAGACTCTCACACACTTCTGGCCTTTTGGTCCAATGCATACACACGTGATATGAGGTTTTAGTTTATCTCTCGGGGTTTGACATGGATTGCAAGCGGTGGCAACGTTTAGGTGCTGGCATGGGCCCCGCAGCAAACGAAGTACACTTGCAATTGGACTTTCAGAACTTTAGGCCGCACAACATGATATCTCCGCAACTGTCAAAAGTCCTGCTCAAACCCCGACAGATGTAAGCTCGCAACCCGCGTCAAGGGTCCTCATGTTTTGCGAGTCCCTAACCCAACACGAACCCCAAAAAAAAGTAAATAACTGGTCACATGTGACGTGTGTAGTGAATCCGCCAAAAAACAGACACCCCTTCAAAGGTCATCACCCCCCCACGGTGCGGTTCCAGATGGGCACTCAAAATATGCTGCCAAAGTATCCCGCACTCGAAGGCCGGAAGAGAGAGATCGGCCGAGAGGAATCACCGGGCCAATGTGACTGGTGCCTGCATGTGTTAGGATATATTCTGCATCAAAGGTAGCATCATTAATGCGGCAGAAGTTATGCAGAACGACACACGCTTGTATAACACGTGTGACATTCTGCATGGACAATTGCATTGTTGTCAGAAAGACACGCCACCTGTTCGACATAATGCCAAAGGCACATTCCACACATCGCCGAGCTCGGCCAAGGCGGAGATTGAACATGCGCCGACGGTCATCCAAGCCCCTTCTTGCAAAAGGACGCATGACTTGCCTTGTGAGTGCAAACCCCTCATCCGCCACGATGACATACGGGATTGGGGGGCCGCTGGAGCCCGGGAGGATGGAAGGTTCCGGCACCGCCAGTCGATTATTCACGAGTCCCTTCCCCATTCTTGATGAACGGAATATGCGTGCATCTGCCGAGCTTCCATACGAGCCAATGTCAACAATAGTGAAACAATAATTTGTGTCCGCCAAGGCTAACAATACCATAGAAAAATACTGCTTGTAGTTATAGAATTGTGAGCCACTGCGTGGGGGCTTTCTCACACGAATGTGTTTGCCGTCTAGGGCACCAATGCAATTTGGAAACTCACTTGCTCTAAGAAATCCCTCTGAAATACTTAGCCACTGTTCTGTCGTGGGCTGAGGCATGACGTGCTCTTTAACCTCTGCCACAACACGACACAGGTGGATGTGACAATGAACGAAATGGTGGTCACTCCCAAAAGAAATTCAAAATGTAACGAATGATAACTATTGCCTGTGGCCAGAAATCTAGAAAGAAAAAGAAAGCCACAACACATGTTAGGGGGGGCTGGTGAATCAGACAGCGTCATGGACTAAGTAATAGCAGCTGCACACATACCTCAAGGTCACAAGCAGCCGTTCCTCGGCCGAAATGCAGCGTCTCATGTTGGTATTCTTGTAGGTGAGACCAGAGCGAGTTTGCTCATGCAAAAGGTCAAATGTGGCCACAGACATGCGGCAGAAGGCTCAACATTTTTCTGGATGCCGGCGTAAGTCCTCATACAGGGTATGGAAATGGCCTTTTATCGTACGTTGGGCCACAAGTGGATGAACCCAAATGCGACATCTTACAGGCGTCTGGTGCTGCAGCATGTGTCGGCGCTCCCCAAACCGACGTGAGATCATCCAGACAAGAAGCACACATGCCAGCGATGGAGAAGGCATAATTGTGGCGTGTCAAGGCGATTCCAACGTGAAGGGAGAAACACACACTGTGGTTTCTGCAGAGGCGGAAATAAGGTTCTAAACAGGCTTCTCCCAGCAAGCAGGGGTTGGGCCAGCTGGCCTATTTGTAGGCTGGCGTCCCAGTAATCCCCTCTGCGTTTTTTACGCGCGATGCAAACGCTAGTCGTGCGCGCGTTTTAAACGCAACAACGCTGCGTATACGCAGTGCATACGCAATACCATCGCGCGCAAAACGCAGCGTTTTTTGCGCGCGCAAAACGCACACGCTCGTGTAAATCAGGCCTAAATCCTGACAGGAGAGAAAGTGAGAGTCCTGCTAACCCCGCCCACACAGACTGATTGACAGCCTTCCCTGGACACACTGATACATAGTCTATCAGCCTGTATTTGCGGGGTTAGGCTCAATTCAAATCTCATTTTGTGCACACGTTCCTGGTATACGGCGACGTATGTTTTTAAAGTTATAAAAAACGTATGCAATTGTAACATATGCTTACGTTTTTTGTAGTATATGTCGTATACGTTTTTGGCCGTTTTTACTTCCAAAACGTGTATGTTTTTTCTTCTTGAGCCAAATCAATAAAAATGTGTAAAGTCAAAATATAATGGTAGAAGTTGGTAGTGGCTGCAGTGTTTTCTGGTGCCAGTTCTGAGGGGCTGGGCAGTGGGAGTTACTGTTTTGTCACATGATCCTGCAGATTTTGCATATACAGTGACAAAAATGTATACGTTTTACGTATGACATTTAGGGTTTAAGATTGCATATGGCGTCAATATGTCACCATTGGCTTCAATACTAATAAAAACATATACGCATGGTATTCGTTTTGGAAAGGTACTGAAAAGCATACAGGACTACGCTTTTCAGAACTTGAAAAACAAAAAGGATAGAACGTAAAATTTATGCACAAACGACACTATTCGGGCACCCGTCATGTCTATTGAAATCAATGTATACGCATTGACACTGTTATTTCATGCCAAAACGTGCACGTCAGACATACAGTAAAAGTGAGATGTGAACTTAGCCTTAGCAGGACTCTCACGCTCTCTCCTATCAGGATTTACTCTGCTTTTAATCCACAAAAATCTATGTATCACAGATCTCAGCTTCCATCCCTCTATCATATGCTGCTCTCAAGGAGGACTACATACATTGCCTGACAGGTTCACTTTAATCTATTAAACAAATGCCAAAAGGACTCTATTTTGGCATACATCTGCCTCTTTGAAATACGCAGAATGCCCTATATTTTGCTGTGCTGTGGCCAAAAATATTGGGCAAAAAATCTTTAGGCCACACGCACAAGACACCAGCATGTGCACGGAGCCCGTACGGATGCACACGGAGAACCTAGACAATCTGTGTTCCACCAAATGGTGCCTCCAAACGACACTGTATTACGAGTAGTAACAGATATTTTACCCTAAAGAACCTCTGTAATACGGCATGTAATGGAGAATGCCATCATTTTTTTTTCTACTAGATTCATATGGATTCATACAATTGGCTGCTCTATGTTTTCTTTTTGCTCTGCAACTTATGTGCACTGATGGAAAAACTAATAGCAAATATAAGTTTCTATCAGTCTGCATATGTTTTTCAATCACCCATTGACGTCAATGATAAAAAAAAAAATAGATCACAAAGGATTCTGTAAAAATCACAAACTAATGATAACAGAATTGATGAAGACTGATGAAAACTCTGGGATCAGTTTAAATCCCATAGAAATGAATAGCCTGAGGCTTCTTGACCAATCACGTTCTGAAGATACATTCTTCCATACATCCTTTTTGATCGAGGTAGAAGGCAAATATTCCCTTGAGTTAGGCAAGATCTCCCCTCTCCTTTGCGATGAGATCAGATTCTCCTTTTTAGCAAACAAGATTTGTGGGAGAATGGATTGGGAAAGCAGTAGGATGAAAAAAATCAATACACATCAATATACTTGTGTAAAACAGTCTTTTACTTATA
This sequence comes from Rhinoderma darwinii, assembly GCF_050947455.1. Classification (NCBI taxonomy): domain Eukaryota; kingdom Metazoa; phylum Chordata; class Amphibia; order Anura; family Rhinodermatidae; genus Rhinoderma; species Rhinoderma darwinii. The sequence goes on along the minus strand of NC_134690.1, from coordinate 129,070,732 downwards.
TCTACATTTGTATATATATATATATCTACATGTGTGTGTGATCTGCATTCATAGATGTTAGTAAAATAATTAAAAGATAAATCAATGCTTTAAATTGTATTTTCTTAATACATTACTTTTATTTTACATAGCTTTTTCCTATAGGAAGTTATTAAGGCTATTATTTCAGCATGCTTAATGCATACGTTATCTGTCTGCTCCTCTACTTTGTATTCTTTGTGCAAGTCCATTATTGGTTACATCCACCTGCGGAGTCACTGCCTTTGTTGTATCAATTAATTTAAGAAGCAGGGTTTCAATTAGAAACTCTCTGAGTCACTCAAGCGCTCTCTGATTGACATGTTCCCAATTTCACCGCTCTTTTGTCTCACTAACTTCTAATAAACCTAGGGGAGATTGCAAACAAACCGAACAAGTTAAATTATCATTCCACAACAGTTTCTCCTCTGTTTATGTCCTTGCATATAAGTTTCTTTTTTAATTATTTTTTTTATAGCCTAATTTTTTCCATCCACCTGAAGTTAGTAAGTGTCCACTCTGTTTCTGATTACAGTATGCATTATTTAAATAGGCTCTGTCACCACATTATAAGTGTCCTATCTCCTACATAATGAGATCGGCGCTATAATGTAGGTGACAGCAGTGATTTTTATTTAAAAAAAAGATCTATTTTCATCACTTTATTAGCGATTTTAGCTTTATGCTAATGAGTTTCTCAATGGACAACTGGGCGTGTTTTACTTTAGACCAAGTGGGCGTTGTACAGAGGAGTGTATGACGCTGACCAATCAGCGTCAAGCACTCCTCTCCATTCATTTAGCCAGCGCATAGGGATCCTTTTAGATCACTATGTGCTGTCTTATGCAAACACATTAACGATACTGAAGTGTTTAGACAGTGAATAGACATTCCACGGGATGTCTATTCACAATCTGTGCACTTCGTTAATATTTCTGTGGTAGTTACAGCAGAGGACGCGTAATCTCGCGAGATCACGCTGTAAATGACAGGTTACAGCCAGATTACGCTTGCTCTGATGTATCTACCACAGAAACATTAACGAAGTGTCGACATTGTGAATAGACATCCCGTGGAATGTCTATTCACTGTCTAAACGCTTCAGTATCGTTAATGTGTTAGTATAAGACAGTACATAGTGATCTCAAAGGATCCCTATGCGCTGACTAAATGAATGGAGAGAAGTGTATGATGCTGATTGGTCAGTGTCATACACTCCTCTGTACAACGCCCACTTGGTCAACAGTAAAACACGCCCAGTTGTCCATTGAGAAACTCATTAGCATAAAGCTAAAATCGCTGATAAAGTGGTGAAAATAGATAGTTTTTTTCAATAAAATTCACTGCTGTCACCTACATTATAGCGCCCATCTCCTTATGTAGGAGATAGGGCACTTATAATGTGGTGACAGAGCCTCTTTAAGCTTGTTACTACATTACATAGCAACACTATGTTGTAGTAACACTGCACTGTGATAAGAAAGATTGGGGCTAAGGCCCCATGCACACGACCGTAAAAAACCTCAGTTTTTGAAAAACTGACCCATTCACTTTCATTGAATGCGGACACCTTTCCGTAGCGCTACGGAAGGGTGTCCGTGCCGTGGAAATGTTCCGAAAATAATGGAACTTGTACGTTCTTTTGCATTTTGCGGGCCGTGCTCCCATACCTTGTATGGGAGCACGGCCCGAAAATGCGGCTGTCAGTCGGCGGCCTGCCGTGCCCGCAATCGCGGGCCATGATTGTGGGCACTGTCGTGTGCATGGGGCCTAAGGCTATGGCTCAGTGTAAATGGAATTACATAACATTCCTTAACAGACCAAATAATACAAATCCTGTGAAAAAAGTTATCCATCCAGGAAATTAAACATTAGGCTATTATTATTATTATTATTATTATTATTATTATTTAAAGTTCACACCCCATTGAAAGGTACTGTTTGCTTTTTGGTCAAATTTACTTTAAGGACATGTTAAGACATGGCGGACATGCTGCGTGAGGGTTCACACAGCAAACGAAGAATGGCCGTAAAATACGGAGCTGTTTTTAAGGGAAAACAGCCCCTATGGGAACGAAACACAGTTTTTCCCGTTGAAATCAATTGGCAGATGTTTGGAGACTTTCAGCCTCTGTATTTTTTGCAATTTTTCAGGGTGTTTACAGCCCGAAAAACAGCTGAATATAGGCCTTGTGAACATACCCTAATTCTGCTGTGGACAGCAGATTTCTTTTTAGTTAACTTAGTGCAGACATTGCGGAAAACAACTTTGTGGACACTAGCTTGCAGTAAGGAATTTACAATCCGCAGCATTCAGAATCTGTTGCGGGAAGCAGCAGATTTTCACTGCATATTTAACCCTTTGCAAAGCTAAAGCTGAAAACTATGCCAAGTCCGCTGCAAAATCTAACACGTTTGGACGAACCCTCAAATATGTAAGCAGATTCGTTGCGCATTTGACGTAAATTTGCCGCAAAATCTGCCACGGAAAATTTCCACCAAGTCTGAACATTCAAAGTTCACATCCTGTTGAAAGCCACTGTTTTATTTTTGGTCAAATTTACCTTTAACCCCTTAAGGACGCAGCCTAGTTTTGGCCTTAAGGCTCAGAGCCCATTTTTCAAATCTGACATATTTCAATTTATGAGGTAATAACGTCGGAATGCTTAAACCTACCCAAGCGATTCAGAGATTGTTTTCTCGTGACAAATTGGGCTTCATGTTCGTGGTAAAATTTGGTCGATATATTCAGTGTTTATTGGTGAAAAATTGCAAAATTTAGAGAAAATTTTGAAAAAATTCCATTTTTCAGAATTTAAATGCATCTGCTTGTAAAACAGACAGTTGTGCCACCAAAAATAGTTACTAGTTCACATTTCCCATATGTCTACTTTAGATTGGCATCGGTTTTTGAACATTATTTTATTTTTCTTGGACGTTACAAGGCTTAGAACATAAACAGCAATTTCTCATATTTTTAAGAAAATTTCAAAAGCCTTTTTTTTAAGGTACCTCTTGAGTTCTGAAGTGGCTTTGTGGGGCCTATGTATTAGAAACCCTGATAAAACACCCCATTTTAAAAACTAGACCCCTCAAAGTATTCAAAACAGCATTTAGAACGTTTTTTAACCCTTCAGGCATTTCACAGGAATTAAAGCAAAGTGGAGGTGAAATTTGCAAATTTCATTTTTCTTGCTGAATTTCAATTTATTCATTTTTTTTCTGTAACACAGAAGGTTTTACCAGAGAAACACTACTAAATATGTATTGTCCAGATTCTGCAGTTTTTAGAAATGTCCCACATGTGGCCCTACTGCGCTCGTGGACTAAAACACAAGCCCTAGAAGCAAAGAAGCACCTAGTGCATTTTAAGTCCTCTTTTTTTATTAGAATATATTTTAGGCAGCATGCCAGGTTTGAAGAGGTCTTAGGTGCCAAAACAGTAGGAATCCCCCAATAGTGACCCCATTTTGGAAACTACACCCCTCAAGGAATTCATTTATGGTTGTTGTTACCATTTTGACCGCACAGTTTTTTCACAGCACGTATTTGAATTGGGCTGTGAAATGAAAAAAATGTCATTTTTTCCAATAAAATGTCATTTGTGATCAAAATTTATTATTTTCACAGGGAAAAAAATACCCCATTTTGTTGCCCAATTTTCCCTTAGTGTGTCAATACCCCATTTGTGGTGATAAACTGCCGTTTGGGCCCATGGGAGGGCTCAGAAGGAAAGGAGCGCTATATGTTTGTTGGAGTCCAGATTTTGCTGGATTGGTTTTCGGGTGCCATGTCGTATTTGCAGAGACTCAGAGGTATCAAAGCAATGGAAAACCACCAAAAGTGACCCTATTTTGGAAACTACACCCCTCAAGGAATTCATTTATGGTTGTTGTTAGCATTTTGACCACACAGTTTTTTCACAGCACCTATTTCAATTGGGCTGTGACATTAAAAAAATGACCTTTTTTACAATATGATGTAATTTTTTATCAAAATTTCTTATTTTCACAGGGAACAAAACACTCAATTTTGTTGCCCAATTTCTCCTGAGTGCAGCAATACCCCATTTGTGGCAATAAACCTCCGTTTCGGCCCATGGGAGGCCTCAGAAGGGAAGGAGCGCTGTGTGTTCTTTGGAGTACAGATTTTGCTGGTTTGGTTTTCGGGTGCCATGTCGCATTTGCAGAGCCCCAGAGGTATCAAAGCAACGGAAACCCATCAGAAGTGACCCCATTTTGGACACTATACCCCTCAAGGAATTCATTTATGGGTAATGTGACCTTTTAGACCCCATAGTTTCTTCACAGAACTTATTTGAATTGGGCTGGGAATTAAAAAAATATATATTTTTTCCTATAATATGTCATTTTAGCTCAAAAATTCTTATTTTCACAAGAAATAAAATACTCCATTTTGTTGCCCAATTTGTCCTGAGTGCGGCAATACCCCATTTGTGGTGATAAACTGCCGTTTGGGCCCATGGGAGGGCTCAGAAGGAAAGGAGCGCTGTGTGTTCTTTGGAGCCCAGATTTTGCTGGATTGGTTTTCGGGTGGCATGTCGCATTTGCAGAGCCCCAGAGGTATCAAAGCAATAGAAACCAACCACAAATGTCCCCATTTTGGAAACTACACCCTTCAAGGAATTCATTTATGGGTGTTGTGACCATTTTGACCCCATAGTTTTTTCAAAGAACTTATTTGAATTGGGCTGGGAATGAAAACAAAATTATTTTTTTCAAATAATATGTAGTTTTGGCTGAAAATTTCTTATTTTCACAAGAAACAAAATACCCCATTCTGTTGCGCAATTTGTTCTGAGTGCCGCAATACCCCATTTGTTGTGATAAACTGCCGTTTTGGGCCCATGGGAGGGCTCAGAAGGAAATGACCACCATTTGGCCTACTGGGGATTTTCTAGTGTGAAGTCATGTATGCAGAAGCACCTGAGGTACCAGTACAGTTGAAACCCGCAAGAAGTGACCCCGTTTTAATAACTACACCCTTAAGGCATTCATCTAGAGGTGTAGTGAGCATTTTGAGCAGAGACCTACACCCCATAAACTGTAATGTGGGTTCTCCAGGGTATGGCAATACCCTACATGTGGCTGTTATCAGCTGCCTGGACACACAGCAGGGCTCAGAGGGGAAAGACGAGGGGGGATAAGCTGTGCGGAGTGCATCAGGGTAAGTAAAATTGGGGTAAATTATAAACCAAGGGATGTATGATAAATTTTAAAACTGACTTTCATACAGAGCTCTGGTTATTCAGGACACGTGTCACATTGATATATTGTGTCATCCCTTATAGCAGACTTTGCACCTCTTTTGACTTTTTCCCTTCTTGCCAGTTTGGGGAACTTCTCCTGGAAAGTGTTGCCGCCTTGGTACGATGCGTGTGGCCCCGCTTCCAGAAGTACTGGGTGCCCCCCTTCTTGGTCCCTAAAGATTAGGTTCTTGATATTCACCTCTTGAAATTCCAGGAAAGTTCCCGTCTGGCCTGCACATCGACGTAGCACGTACGCATTGTACAATGCCATCTGTATGATGTGCCCGGCCAGCTTCTTATACCACACCGCATGGCGCTGTAGGGCTTCAGGATTTGATCTGACAAGTCCACACCTCCCATGTACCTATTGTAGTCCAGGATGAAGTCTGGTTTGGGGGTGGCCTATCATTCATATAGCCTAAACCTGTAGGTATACCCGGATGCACTCTCGCAGCTTATACATCTTCACGCCATACCTTGCCCTCTTACCCGGCAGGTACTCGCGGAATTGAACCCTCCCTTTAAAATGTACCAGGGACTCATCAATAGAAATACACTTCTCAGGGGTGTATGCTTGGGAAAACCGGGCACTGGAACGGTCTAATAGGGGTCTCCGTTTATACAAACGGTCAAAACTGGGGTCATCTCGGGGTGGGCACGGCTCATTATCAGTATAATGTAAGAAGCGAAGTATTGCCTCATTTATTTATTTTTTTAGGTTCCAGTTCAGTTCTGAAGTTGCTTTGAGGGGTCCATATATTAGAAACCCCTATCAAATACGCCATTTTAGAAACTAGACCCCTCAAAGTATTCACAACAGCATTTAGAAAGTTTATGAACCCTTTAGGTGTTTGACAGAAATTTAGAGCAAAGTAGAGGTGAAATTTACATTTTTTTTTTTGTCAGAAAATCCTCTTTATACCATTTTTTTTATAGCACAAAAGGATTTATCAGAGAAATGCAACTTAATACGTATTGCCCAGATTCTGCAGTTTTGAGACATATCCCACATGTGGCCCTAGTGCGGTAATGGACTGAAGCAACGGCCTCCGAAGCAAAGGAGCACCTAGTGGATTTTGAGGCCTCTTTTTTATTAGGCACCATGTCCGGTTTGAAGAGGTCTTGTGGTGCCAAAACATTGGGAACCCCCCAAAAGTGACCCCAATTTGGAAACTAGATCCCTTAAGGAATGCATTGTAGTGTTCTTGGGGTGCATGCGGCTTTCTGTTCAGTTTTTATTCTATCTTTAGGTGGTGTGGTGACTAATAAACAGCAATTCTACTATTGTTTTTTTATTCTATTTTTTTTTACTGTGTGCACCGTGCGCTATAAATGACATATTCACTTTATTCTGCATGGCGATACGATTACAGCGATACCAGATGTTTATAGTTTTTTTTTATGTCTTATGGCGTTTGCACAATAAAATACGTTTTGTAAACAATCATTTACTTTTTGTGTTGCCTTATTCTAAGAGCCATAACGTTTTTATTTTTCAATCAATAAAGCCGTGCGAGGACTTATTTTTTGCGTAACGAACTGTAGTTTCGATCAGTACCATTTTTCGGTACATGCGACTTTTTGATCTCTTTTTATTCCATTTTTTGGGAGGTGAAGTGACCAAACAATTGTGATTGTGGTTCGGTTTATTATTATTTTCCTTTACGGCGTTCACCGTGCGGGATAAATAACAAAATAATTTTGTAGTTCAGGCCGTTACGGATGCGGCGATACCAATTATGTATAGTTTATTTGTTTGTTTATATATTTTTATTAATAATAAATGACTGATAAGGGAAAAAGGGGGATTTTTACTTTTAATACTATTAAAACTTTTATTTTCTTATTTTTACAGAACTTCTTTTAACTTTTTTTTTACTTTATTACTTTGTCCCACTAGGGGACTTGAGGGCAGGAGGCCCTGATCGCAATTCTAATACACTGCACTACATGCGTAGTGCAGTGTATTAGAACTGTCAGCTACTCACTGACAGCAAGCATAGTGGGTCCTGACGTTGTCAGGACCCACTAGGCTTCCGTCTATGGCATAGCCGGACGCCATTGTTTGGTGTCTGGTTGCCATAGTCACCATCGCCGGCCGCTATCGCGTAGCAGGCCGGCGATGGCAGCTTAACCCCTAAAAAGCCGCGATCTCTATAGAATGCGGCTTTTAAGGGGTTAATCAGCGGGGACACAGCGATCGGTCCCCGCTGTAGGAGCTGTGACAGCTGCTGAACAAGACAGCAGCTGTCACAGCTCCTGTATGTGTCGGAAGGACGGCCGAAACGGCCGTTACTCCCGAGACGTACTATTCCGTCATGGAGCGCGAACGATACAGCTGCCATGATGTAATAGTACGTCCAGGAGCGGGAAGGGGTTAACCCCTTAGTGACCAGCCTATTTTAGGCCTTATTGACAAAGCAATTTTTTATGTTTTCCCATCGTCGCATTCAAAGATCGATAACTTTTTTACTTTTGCGTCGACATAGCTGTAATAAGGTCTTGTTCTTGTGGGACAGGTTGTTGTTTTAATAGCACCATTTTAGGGTACATATTATTTATTGATTAACTTTCATTAACTTTTTTTTGGGGGAGATAGACAAAAAAAAACATAAATTTTGCCACACTTTTTTTGCGTCCTAAATTTATGCCGTTTACTGTGTGGTATAAATAACATAATAGCTTTATTCAGCGGGTCGTTACGATTGCGACAATACCAAATTAATATATTTTATTTATGTTTTACTACTTTGACACAGTAAAAACTTATTTTTTTTTAATAATTTGTTTTTATGTCGCCATATTTTAATAGCCATAACTTTTTTTTCCCGCCGATGCAGTTGTATGAGAACTTTTTTTTGGGGTCACCCAGACAATTTTGTGTTTTCCATGAAAACTCACACTTATATTTATCAAATGAGTTGCAAAATGACTAGAAAATATAGTCAAGACATTGACAAGGTTAGAAATAATGATTTTTATTTGAAATAATAATTTTCTCCTTCAAACTTTGCTTTCGTCAAAGAATGCTCCATTTGCAGCAATTACAGCATTGCAGACCTTTGGCATTCTAGCTGTTAATTTGCTGAGGTAATCGGGAGAAAGTTCACCCCATGCTTCCAGAAGCCCCTCCCACAAGTTGGATTGGCTTGATGGGCACTTCTTGCGTACCATACGGTCAAGCTGCTCCCACAACAGCTCTATGGGGTTGAGATCTGGTGACTGCGCTGGCCACTCCATTACAGATAGAATACCAGCTGCCTGCTTCTTCCCTAAACAGTTCTTTCATAATTTGGAGGTGTGCTTTGGGTCATTGTCCTGTTGTAGGATGAAAAGGGCTCCAATCAAGTGCTGTCCACAGGGTATGGCATGGCGTTGCAAAATGGAGTAATAGCTTTCCTTATTCAAATCCCTTTTACCTTGTACAAATCTCCAACTTTACCAGCACCAAAGCAACCCCAGACCATCACATTACCTCCACCATGCTTGACAGACGGCGTCTCACAAATGTTCTCCTGTGTGATCCAAACACCTCAAACTTCGATTCGTCTGTCCATAACACTTTTTTCCAATCTTCCTCTGTCCAATGTCTGTGTGCTTTTGCCCATATTAATCTTTTCCTTTTATTAGCCTGTCTCAGATATGGCTTTTTCTTTACCACTCTGCCCTGAAGGCCAGCATCCCGGAGTCGCCTCTTCACTGTAGATGGTTGAAACTGGCGTTTTGTGTGTACTATTTAATGAAGCTGCCAGTTGAGGACCTGTTAGGCGTCTATTTCTCAAACTAGAGACTCTAATGTACTTGTCTTGTTGCTCAGTCGTGCAGCGGGGCCTCCCACTTCTCTTTCTACTCTGGTTAGAGCCTGTTTGTGCTGTCCTCTGAAGGGAGTAGTACACACCGTCGTAGGAAATCTTCAGTTTATTGGCAATTTCTCGCATGGAATAGCCTTCATTTCTAAGAACAAGAATAGACTGTCGAATTTCACATGAAAGCTCTCTTTTTCTAGCCATTTTGAGAGTTTAATCGAACCCGCAAATGTAATGCTCCAGATTCTCAACTAGCTCTTAGGAAGGTCAGTTTTATAGCTCCTCTAAACAACAAAACTGTTTACAGCGGTGCTAACATAATTGCACAAGGGTTTTCAAGTGTTTTCTAATCATCCATTAGCCTTCTAACACCGTTAGCAAACACAATGTACCATTAGAACACTGGAGTGATGGTTGCTGGAAATGGGCCTCTATACACCTATGTAAATATTGCATTAAAAACCAGACATTTGCAGCTAAAATAGTCATTTAGCACATTAACAATGTATAGAGTGTATTTCTGATTAATTTAATGCTATCTTCATTGAAAAAAACTATGTTTTCTTGCAAAAATAAGGAAATTTCTAAGTGACCCTAAACTTTTGAATGGTAGTGTATATTAAATAATGTAATTGTTTTATAGTTGGGGTCATTACAGATGTGGCAGTACCAAATATGTGTACCTTTTTAACTTTTTTTTTTAGTTTTTTCATAATAAAGGATTTTGTAAGTGGAAAAAGTAGATTTATATTTGTTTTTTTACTTTTTATTTATTTATTATAAACTTTGTTCAACTTTTTTCAACTCTTTTTATTAGTCCCACTAGGGGACTTAACTATGTGATCATTTGATTGCTTTTATAATACACTCAAATACTTCCGTATTGCAGTGTATTGTGCCTGTTAGTGTAAAACTGACAGGCATCTGGCATGGCCTAACAGGAACTCACTAGAGGTCCAAAGAAACTTGAAAAAGGATCACTCTTTGCTGAAGGCGCTCCTGCACTCACGTTAGAAGTTAGCCACGTCTCCAGTAACGGAAAGGCCTCTTAGTGGGTAAAGTATAAAACAGCTTTATTGCATTAAAAAGACATGTGTAGAATAACAGCATATGTCTCTGTATATGATTCTGGAAGCTACACGTTTCGACCAAGGACTGATCAAGCCTGATGAAGACCCATAAATCTAAATGGTGACATGAAAAACTACAACTTGTCCCACAAAAAACAAGCCCTCATACCACTATATTGACTACAAAATAAAAAGTTATGCCTTCTGTAGCGTTACAAGGGATTTATAGAGGGGTAATAATATATTTGAATCATAGGTTTTTATCTCTCTTTTTATACACCCTAAAATCCTATTTGCTTTTTCAGCTCATGCTTGACATTGAATACTGCTGCTTAGCTTATTTGTAACCAGAATACCCAGGTCTTTCTCTTGTTCCGTTATGCCCAGTCTTATTCCATCTAATCTATATGAATTAATACTATTATTGCATCCTAAGTGCATTACTTTACATTTATCAATATGAAATGTCAAGTTAACCACACAATGAACGCCATAAAAACAAAGCCAAAAAACGAAAACAAAATTGCTGTTTTTTTTCTAACCCCCCCCCCCCAAAAAATATATAAATGCTTTTTAATACATTATTTTGTATCTGAAAATGATGCCATTAAAAAAATAAAAAAAACCTGTCCTGCAAAATAAGCCCAAACGTTAGGACTCTTGGCATGCAATGATGCAAAATGATGGCCCATATTAATTTATAGGCCCAACAGTCTCTCGCATAAAATCCTATGTCATCTTTTGCTAAACCCCACAGGTGGACCTTATAGATGCAGTGGAGATGATGAAGTTTTGGGGCCTTGTGCTGCATTTGGGGCTAATGAAAATGCCAAAGATTAGACAATTTTGAAGGAAGGATATCTTGCTCAATACCTCGTTTAACCACAAAGTCATGTTCAATGGTAATAACGTTAGCTGTGCACATCGCACAGAAGGCATTGTATAACGCTAACGTGTTATCCCAATGTGCATGCCAGATGGAAATATTCCCTCAGTTTTAAAAGGTGGTTATCAAGGCCTTAATATTTAAAAAATAGGAAGGAGAGGACCCAAGCACATCTGCCCCAAAACCGAAGACTTAAAAAAATGTGCAATGTGTGTTCCAAAAGGGGAGAAATAAGGAGGCCATTAATCAGTGTGACACCTGTCCTGAAAAACCTCTGCATAAAAGATTGCTTCAAAGCCCAGCCCACATTCATGGATTTTTTTTATTATTATTTATTTACCCTTTTATTATGCCACCTTATTATGTGCCCAGATATGCTATCCACAGATAAAAATATGCCCCCACATTACATATTAAAATACCAGTAAAATCCCAAACAAAACTATTACCAATCAAAATCCGGACTCCAAAAGCCAAATTATAGTCCTTATGAGCTTGGCAGTTTGCCTAAACAGCAGTTTATGACAACATGTTGGGTATTACTGTACCCAGGAGAACCCACCTAATTATTTATGGTGTGTGCTTCCAGTGACACATGTTGGGCACAACATGTTTGGCAATGGAATGGCATTTTCACTCTGAAACATTCTTTGTGCACTAATCTCTGGAAAACCCCTGTGGGGTCAAAAGGCTTACTATACCCCTAGATGAATGACTTGAGGGGTGTTTTTAAAAAAGGGGGCACTTATTTGGGATTTATTTTATTATTTCCCCCCAGAGCTTCCTGTTTACCAATAATGTGTAAATCACCAAATTAGGCCTCAAAGCCCTGTTGTATGTCCAGGCAAAAGATTAGGGACCCATGTAGTGTTTTTTGAAAATCAGGGAACAGAATGATAATTAGAGAGCTGTTTTTATACAGTAGTATAAGCTAGACACAGCTAGCTTGGTCATTAAGATTTAAAATAGGCCGGCCATTAACGGATTAATGGACAAACATGATTTGAATTTAGAGTGGAGCAATAATATGGGTTGTACATTGATATAATATGATTATTAGAATATTATTCATGGTAACAATCCATTGCAACATTCCTGATATATCCTTTCACCATCAGGGTTTCTACTCCGATGTGACTTGCAAGCACATAATGAAATCAAATATGCACTGCCCATTTGAAAACCATGAGGGGGTTAATTTTCCTCTGTAGCCATACACATTTTGTCTACACCTGATCTATAAAACAGACCCAGTGTATCATGAGAGTAGCTATGAGTAAGAACTGAGAAGCTTGAAACGCGTAAGCGTTCTCTACCTGGGATTTTAAGCACCTGTTTTATCATTTTTTGATACCAATTAACAGCATTGCATTTTAACATTCTATCGTGTGCCGGACCCTTCACTATTTTCCTTGGATCCCTGCCTATCTCCGATTTAGATTTCCTGCCCGAACACCGATTGATGATGTGACATGGCGTCTTTACCTTACATTTGTGGTGAGCGGACCAACTTTTCTCTGTATTTTGCCATAACTGGAAGTATATTTAATTGACTGATTCTAAAAAGACATACCTGTAACCATACTTCTAAAATGTACCAATCATATTGCTGACAATTATTTTGTCATAAACAATTTATCTATTGGTATCTATAATAAATACAGTACACTGGCATTCACCATGCCTAAGACAGGAACAAAGGTAATATTTATAAAAATTATCGACACACATTTGGGAAGTAGCCCAGATTTTGCTCCACAGTTACTGTTCATTAACCAGTAAAGCAAATTAATAAAAATGCAGTATAATAAAAACCTTGGTGCACAGAAAATGTGTGGAAATAAAGTATACATATAGCTACTTATGGTCATGTATTCAATTCATACTTCACATCAATTAATGTAATCTCCTCATTAAACAGCCTTCACTATAATGGTTGCATTTGCTGGTTTACATATAATGTATGAGGATGTCCTTCTGAGTTTGACTTGTTTTTGCCCTTTTTAAATTCAGTTAGTTTAAACTAAAAGCATTTATATAGCATGCTAATGCATTCGGCTCATGAACCGGAGATTGTTTCTTTAATTTACCAGCTGCTGCAAATTATTTTCTTCTGATCATTTTGAATTTCATTATCTGCCAGCCCCCCAAACTGTGTGTTTCTTATTGCCTTCTGTGTTCAAATAGCCCACCTGTTTCTAATTTGTCAAACTACACCAGCCGCATTAGCCTCTTTACATTGCACATCACAGCTGCTGGACTGCTGTCTTTGTACGTCAGTAACCCAGTCATATACCATATTGCTAAGGTGACAGATTAACCTGTTACAGCTACACTGACATCTCAAAAAACCAAGCGGTTGTATACTGAACTCAACCCAATGAAACACTTAACAAATTAATTAAGGCACGATTTCTAGACATTTATCTCTTTTCTAATCACACATTTATAATATTTATCCAAGGCACGTAACAAGTAATAATTGTGGTTCATTAATACAGAAATTATAGTGTATTTACTGGGTACAATTATACCAGCACACAGCAATGGCTGAAATATACGTGAAGAGCTTTGTATACACTGGCGAGTTTTTGTGTCTATTCTTTGTTTGATTATGATTAATTTATACAGGCCCATGGCCGATGGTTTTATTTGATTTGTTCTTTTACTGTTGGTTTTATAGCTTAGCCTCCGCTTATGGTTATTGGAGCCCGATGAATGGAATGTGTTGGATTAAATATTGTGCAAGGTTGAGTTTCACATATTTTTGGTATCTAATTAAATAAAGTGAGCCAAGGCATGTGTGACCAATAACAACAAACTGTAAAAAGTCCTATAATAGAGGAAAGCTTTGGACACCAGATTTTTGTGTGTTCTCTAAGTGCTGTGAAATGGAGCCAGTGGAAGCAATGCGTAGAAGAATTTTTATTGTCTGATCCGTGCAGATGGGATGAGACCATAATACGCAACCCATCTGCCTGCTGAGCTTGCTGCAAAGCCATATACAGTAGCTGTTCAAAAAAGAGGTGGGAAAGCGACCAGTCAAGCAATTTGGGAACTCAGTCGGCTTTCTATATGCTCTAATAACTTGTATTGTAGTTTATGGAGTAGTGCTAGTGTATGCTAGTGCTTCAAACAGACCAAACTATACTTCGTTTTAAAAACTTTACATTATAATTATAAAATATCCACAATGGCTCACAATAACTCCATCACCAAAGGGTTACTTATTTTGCCCTATCCATAAGCTACTAAACTCTAGAGATGCTGTTATACCAAGCCTATTTCCACTATTTCACATTGCTAACTGCATAGTCATACATAAGACATTAAACAGCAGAGAACTACATGTGGTGCATATATCTGTAAGAAAGAATTTATACAATCCATAAGAATATTCTGTAAGTGCGAAGGTACAATGTGCGACAACTTTTACCCACCAATTAGTTGTTAAAAGTTATATAATTTAATGGCTCTAGGATACTACATAGTTGGCCAGTTAGAAGAAAAGTGTCATTTTAATTAGATGTTATTAGGGGACATACAACACAATTAAAATTTTTCACAGCTAGAAATAGTGTATTCATCTTTATACACTTTTTAAGCTAAAAAAAAACATTGTTGCTATTTCAAAGCATATATATTACTGGAATGGTGAGGAAAATGAAATATGTTGTCCGGAGGATTAGGACCCATACTACATCTGCAAAAATCATTAACAACCAGCTTACCCAAGCCTCCTGGAGATTGTAACAGGAATCCTCTTGAGTGCTCTGTCCACTTTCCTGGCCACTGAATAATAGATAAAATGATAAAAAGTAAAAGGCACTCCCATGGGCTAACAAAACAATCTTTAATCAAACTTCCAGCTCAAACACTTAGTGAGACACTTAAAGAGGCTCTGTCACCACATTATAAGTGCCCTATCTCCTACATAATGGGATCGGCGCTATAACGTAGATAACAACAGTGGTTTTTATTTTGAAAAACTATCATTTTTGAGCAAGTTATGAGCAATTTTAAATGTATGCTAATGACTTTCTTAATAGACAACTGGGCGTTTATTTACATTTTACCAACTGAGCATTGTACAGAGAAGAGTATGACATTGACCAATCAGCGACCAATCAGCGTCATACACTTCTCATTGTTCCAGCCTATTGTTACAGTGTGATTGTGCAGTGACACAAGCTGGGCTGGAACAATGAGAAGTGTATGACGCTGATTGGTCACTGATTGGTCAGCGTCATACACTCCTCTGTACAACGCCCAGTTGGTAAAAAGTTTTTACGGAATTCACTGTGCAATTAAAACAACATGTTATCTTTATTTTGTGGCTCAATACGATTATGCCGATACCAAATATATATAGTTTTTTCTATATTTTACTACTTTTACAAGTTAAAACCTAAGTGTAAAAAAGAAAATGTATTTTATGTCATCTTCAAATTCCGAGAGCCATAACTTTTTAACTTTTCCGTCGATTAAGGGTTATGAAGGCTTATTTTTTGCGGGATAAACTGTAGATTTTAAATAATACCATATTGGTGTACATTCGACGTTTTGATCACTTTTTATTTCATTTTTTTGTGGGAGATGAGGTGACCAAAAAATAGAGATTCTGGCGTTTACAATTTTTTTTTTACCGCGTTCACCGTGCAGGTTAAATAATGATATATTGTAATCGTTTAGACTTTTACGGACGCGACGATACAAATTATGTTTCTTTATTTATTTTTTTTACTATGCTCTAGGGGGAAAATGGGAAAAGGTTTTTTTTTTTAACTTTTAATTATTTTATTTTTTTGACATAAAAAAAAACTTTATTTAACTCATTTTTACTTTTTTTATTAGTCCCCTTAGGGGACTTCAACCAGCGTGATATACTAATGTATTGCAGTATATCGTGATTCTGACAGGCATCTATTAAGCACTGCCGGAGGCAGGGCTTAATAGGTGCACAAAGAAGGCGGACCTGCGGGCCTTCATTAGGCCCCCAGGCAGCCATAGCAACCATCGCCCCCCAGCGATTGCATTGTAGGGGGGCGCAATGTGCTTTTAGAGGGTTCGCCCCCCTCTTTCTAACGATTTAAATGCTGCGGTCGCTATTGACCGCAGCATTAAACGAGTTAAACGAGCGGGATTACGCTCGAGTGCGATGCCGCTGATTACTCTGAAGTGTTGGAAGTAACAATCAGCAGACACCGGCATCGTATGGAGCAGGTTCACTCCGTGAGCCCGTTCCATACTTCCCCCACCCGACTTTGGTGTATGGATACGTCAAATGTCGGGAAGGGGTTAAGAAACGAATTAGCATAAATCTAAAATTGCTTATAACATGCTCAAAAATTATTGTTTTTCAAAATAAAAACCACTGCTGTTATCTACATTACAGCGCCGATTATATTATGTAGGAGATAGGGAACAAATATTCTGGTGACAGATCCTCTTTAAGCTTTTTAAATACCAAACGGGACTCTTAGTCATTTAACGAAGAGCTTGCTTGGGTTCAAAATGCATGATCATCTCACTTTGTTTTTGTACTTGGAGTTAAAATAAAGATTGTTTTTTAGTCCATGAGTAGCACTATTTTTGGGATTTTTTTCGCAAAATCATTACTAATGCTATATGTTGTCACAACACACTCTCACACTATTTACAGCTACAATAATCATTTTATGCAGTGTTTAATTATCCTTTTTATCGTCAGAATTATGGGAGGTTTTCTGTGCTATGTTATTATTTGTGGTGGTGTATTGGTTTTAGTCTTATGATCATTGTTTAATTGATGGGCCGTTAACATATTGTAGAGCTGGTAAAATTATTAAAATTAATCCTACCCCTTTCATCAGTGCCTGAGCAATGTTGTGTTTTCCCAGTGTTTGTCATGCAAATGGTTCACTAGCTGTATCCTGTATCCCGTATCTGTGTCCGATGCCCGTGCCCAAGACTACTTCTGTGTTTAAGTCCATTGTCTATGCCAAGTCCAGGGTCCGAGATGACTTCTGTGTTCAAATCCAGTGTCCGTGTCAAGTTTATTGCCCGAGACGAATTCTGTGTTCAAGTCCAGTGTCCGTGTCAATTCTATTGCCCGAGAAGAGTTCTGTGTTGAATTCCAGTGCACTATTGCCTAAGACAATGTAATGTCGGGGTAGTAAGACAGACAGGTGAGCCCTAATCTACCTGCCACTCAGTCCGTGCCTACTTGCACGGCCCGTCCTAGGCGACGGCGTACAACTGGGCGATGCTCCCTACGCTCAATAAGTGCACGACAGACAAACAAACGAGGGTACACAGAAGCTAAGGGAAATGGGGCAGTTGCCCACGGCAACACCGTGAGCAACAAGAGTAGTGAACGAGCCGAGTCAAAACAGGAGTGTACGAGGTACCAAACGTAGAGCAGGAGAGTAGTCAGTAAAGCCAGGGTCAAATAGAAGCAGAGCTCAATAGTACTAGCAGGAACAGCAGAGCCAGGAAACCAGACAGAATCACAGGCAAAGAAAAAGCAGGAAATGAAAGTATAAATAGACTGAGGGCTGGAACCACCAGGTGAAACGGAGGAGAACCGTGGATTAAACCCAAAATTACAGAAAAAGGGGGAGACCCCTGACGAGTTACTGACCCGGTTATTAAGGGAAAATTCAGCGAGGGGATGGAAGGAGACACAATCATATTGACAGTTGGAGATAAAACACCTTAAATATTGTTCTAGAGACTGATTAGTCCTCTCAGTTTGGCCATTAGTTTCAGGATGGAAGGCCGAGGAGAAGGACAGATCAATCTCCAACTTTTTACAGAAAGCTCTCCAAAACAATAAAACAAATTGTACCCCTCTGTCAGAAACAATATTGACAGGAACCCCATGGAGACGCAAGATGTGTTTGACAAACAAGGTAGCTAACGTCTTGGCATTGGGTAGTTTCTTGAGGGGCACAAAGTGGCACATCTTACTGAAGCGGTCTACTACAACCCACACGACCGACTTGCCTTGAGATGGATGCAGATCGGTGATAAAATCCATGGAGATATGGGTCCAAGGTCTCTGGAGAATGGGCAAAGAACATAGTAAGCCCGCTGGTCGGGACCGGGGAGTCTTGGACCTAGCACAAATTTAACAAGCGGCGACGTAGGCCTTAACGTCTTTAGGCAACCCAGGCCACCAATAGTTTCTAGCAATGAGGTGCTTGGTACCCAGGATGCCTGTGTAGCCAGATAGTGCAGAGTTATGATTTTCCCTGAGTACCATTAGCCGGAATTGCAGGGGAACAAACAGCTTGTTCTCAGGAAGGTTCCCGGGAGCTGAACCTTGATCAGCCGCAATTTCGGAGACGAAGTCAGAATCAACCGAGGATATGATTATACCCGGGGGCAAAACACAAGCAGGATCTTCCTCCGAAGGAGGGCTGGCCATGAAGCTACGCGACAGTGCATCAGCTTTAATATTTTTAGACCCAGCCCTATAGGTGACCACAAAGTTGAATCTATTAAAAAAACAACGCCCATCGACCTTCTCTCGGGTTTAGCCTCCGGGCAGATTCTAGGAAAACCAGATTCTTGTGGTTGGTAAGGACAGTTACCTGGTGCCTAGCCCCCTCCAAGAAGTGGCTCCACTCTTCAAATGCCCATTTGATGGCCAAGAGTTTGCGGTTGCCCATGTCATAGTTACTCTCAGTGGGCGAGTACTTCCTGGAGCAGTAGGCACAGGGACGGAGATGGGTCAGGGACCTGGTACCCTGGGACAAGACAGCACCCACTCCCACCACGGAGGCGTCAACCTCCACGATGAATGGCTCCATTTGGTTAGGCTGAATCAGCACTGGGGCAGAGATAAAGCACTTCTTAAGTATCTCAAAAGCCTGGGCCAACTCCGGCGGCCAGTGGCGGAGATCAGCACCTTTGTGAGTAAGATCCGTAAGAGGCTTAGCGATGACCGAGAAGTTAGCAATGAATCTCCTGTAATAATTAGCAAACCCCAGGAAGCACTGTTACGCCTTCAGGGAGGCAGGTTGGACCCATTCAGCCACAGCCTGAACCTTGGCAGGGTCCATGCGGAATTCATTAGGAGTGAGGATTTGACCCAAAAATGGTATCTCCTGCACCCCAAACACACATTTTTCAGATTTAGCAAAGAGTTTGTTTTCCCGAAGGGCCTGGAGCACCTTCCTGACATGTTCAATGTGGGAGGACCAGTCCTTGGAAAACACAAGTATGTCATCAAGGTACACTACAAGAAATACCCCCAGGTAGTCTCTTAATATCTCATTTATGAAATTCTGGAAGACCGCAGAAGCATTACACAACCCAAAGGGCATGACGAGGTATTCGAAATGACCTTCGGGCGTGTTTAACGCAGTCTTCCACTCATCCCCTTCTCTGACTCGGATAAGGTTATAAGCCCCCCGAAGATCAAACTTAGAGAACCATTGGGCCCCCTGAACCTGATTGAAGAGATCAGAAATCAAAGGAAGGGGATACTGGTTCCTTACAGTGACCTTATTCAAGTTTCGGTAATCGATGCACAGCCTAAGACCATCATCGTTCTTCCCTACGAAGAAGAAGCCAGCACCTACCGGAGAAGTAGAGGGGCGAATGTAACCTTTGGCCAGGCTTTCCTGGATATATTCTGTCATGGCCTCATGTTCGGGACAAGAGAGATTAAAAATCCTACCCTTAGGGAGCTTAGCTCCTGGTACCAAATCGATTGCGCAATCGTATTCTCTATGAGGAGGTAACACTTCGGAGGCCTTTTTAGAAAAAACATTAGCGAAGTCCTGAATAAACTCAGGTAGAGTGTTCACCTCCTCAGGGAGAGAAATAAAATTAACAGAAAAACATGACGTCATGCATTCATTACCCCATTTGGTAAGATCGTCAGTATTCCAGTTAAACGTGGGATTATGCATCTGCAACCAGGGAAGGCCTAAAACCAAATCGGACGATAATCCCTGCATCACCAGTACAGAGCACTGCTCCAAATGCATGGAGCCAACAAGGAGTCCAAAAACAGGGGTATGCTGTGTAAACCTGTCCCGGTAGTGGGTATCGACTCCACTCCACTTGCTAATGCTTATTAGCAAGTGGAGTGGAGTCGATACCCACTACCGGGACAGGTTTAGGCAAATCAATCAATGGCATAGCTAGAGACATAGCAAATTCCACAGACATAATATTAGCAGAAGACCCTGAATTCACGAAGGCACTTCCGCTCTGTATATACAACAGAAGAAGGAGCAGCTGATGTAGCCGCTGCCGATGCTGTTAATATATCAGTTGATATACTGAATTGGATGAATGTAGATATGGTCCAAGCTAAATTAAATAAAATAAATGTACACAAGGCCCCGGGACCAGATGGGTTACACCCTAGAGTTCTTAAAGAGCTTAGTTCAGTTATTTCTGTCCCCCTCTTCATAATATTTAGAGAGTCTCTCATGAGTGGTATAGTGCCAAGGGACTGGCGCAGGGCAAATGTGGTGCCTATTTTCAAAAAGGGCTCTAGGTCTTCGCCAGGTAATTATAGACCAGTAAGCTTAACATCAATTGTGGGGAAAATGTTTGAGGGGCTATTGAGGGACTATATACAGAATTATGTGACAATAAATAGTATTATAAGTGACAGCCAGCATGGTTTTACAAAGGACAGAAGCTGTCAAACCAACCTGATTTGTTTTTATGAAGAGGTAAGCAGAAGCCTAGACAGAGGGGCCGCTGTGGATATAGTGTTTTTGGACTTTGCAAAGGCATTTGACACTGTCCCTCATAGACATCTAATGGGTAAATTAAGGACTATAGGTTTAGAAAGTATAGTTTGTAATTGGATTGAGAATTGGCTCAAGGACCGTATCCAGAGAGTTGTGGTCAATGATTCCTACTCTGAATGGTCCCCAGTTATAAGTGGTGTACCCCAGGGTTCAGTGCTGGGACCACTATTATTCAACTTATTTATTAATGATATAGAGGATGGGATTAATAGCACTATTTCTATTTTTGCAGATGACACCAAGCTATGCAATATAGTTCAGACTATGGAAGATGTTTGTGAATTGCAGGCAGATTTAAACAAACTAAGTGTTTGGGCGTGCACTTGGCAAATGAAGTTTAATGCAGATAAATGTAAAGTTATGCATCTGGGTACCAACAACCTGCAAGCATCATATGTCCTAGGGGGAGCTACACTGGGGGAGTCAATTGTTGAGAAGGATCTGGGTGTACTTGTAAATCATAAACTAAATTTCAGCATGCAGTGTCAATCAGCTGCTTCAAAGGCCAGCAAAATATTGTCGTGTATCAAAAGAGGCATGGACTCGCGGGACAGGGATGTAATATTACCACTTTACAAAGCATTAGTGAGGCCTTATCTAGAATATGCAGTCCAGTTCTGGGCTCCAGTTCATAGAAAGGATGCCCTGGAGTTGGAAAAAATACAAAGAAGAGCAACGAAGCTAATAAGGGGCATGGAGAATTTAAGTTATGAGGAAAGATTAAAAGAACTAAACCTATTTAGCCTTGAGAAAAGACGACTAAGGGGGGACATGATTAACTTATATAAATATATGAATGGCGCATACAAAAAATATGGTGAAATCCTGTTCCATGTAAAACCCCCTCAAAAAACAAGGGGACACTCCCTCCGTCTGGAGAAAAAAAGGTTCAACCTGCAGAGGCGACAAGCCTTCTTTACTGTGAGAACTGTGAATCTATGGAATAGCCTACCGCAGGAGCTGGTCGCAGCAGGGACAGTAGATGGCTTTAAAAAAGGCTTAGATAATTTCCTAGAACAAAAAAATATTAACTGCTATGTGTAGAAATTTTTTACTTCCCCTTTCCCATCCACTTCCCCTTTCCCATCCCTTGGTTAAAATTGATGGACAACCATACAAACTATGTAACTATGTAACTATGTAACTGCCGGTAGCAGACCTACCCTCAAAAGGGACCTGAAAGGGAAGCAAGATCTTATTAGGTTTCATATTTACGGGAAATACCTGTGCGCCCAAGTGACCTCCCCGAGTGTCACTTAGGCGCAGAAGTTCTTCCGGCTGCTTATTCTTACGCCTAGGACAGTTGTTCACTTGATGCTTGTCATCCCCACAGTAGAAGCAGAGACCATTCTTCCTGCGGAGCTCTCTACGTTGTTGGCGAGACACGGAGGCCCCGAGTTGCATTGGTTCATCAGAGTTTTCCATGGAAGAATGAAACAACGGAACCTCGGGAGCCATCATGGGGGAGCCAGAGGAGAAGGCACAAAAACGTTCAAGTCGTCGTTCCCTGAGACGTCGGTCAAGACGTACCGCTAAAGCCATAACCTGATCTAGAGAGTCAGAAGAGGGATAGCTAACTAACAGGTCTTTCAGGGCGTTCGACAGACCCAATCTAAACTGGCACCTCAAGGCAGGGTCATTCCACCGAGAATTTACACACCACTTCCTAAAGTCAGAACAGTACTCCTCAACGGGTCTCTTACCCTGACGTAAGGTCACCAGCTGACTCTCGGCAAAGGCAGTCTTGTCAGTCTCGTCATATATGAGCCCGAGAGCAGAAAAAAAAAGATCAACAGAGGAAACTTCAGGGGCGTCAGGAGCCAAGGAGAAGGCCCATTCTTGGGGCCCATCCTGGAGCCGGGACATAATTATACCCACTCGCTGGCTCTCAGAACCTGAGGTGTGGGGCCTTAGACGGAAATAGAGCCTACAACTCTCCCGAAAGGAGAAAAGAGTCTTCCGGTCCCCTGAGAACCGGTCAGGCAACTTGAGGTGGGGTACTAGAGGTGAGGTGGGGGGGCACTACCAGGGTAGCATCACGCTGGTTGCCCCTCTGACCCAGGGCTTGGAACTGTAGGGAGAGGCCCTGCATGTGCTGAGCCAGGGTCTCAAGGGGGTCCATAGTTGTACAAGTGGAGTGGAGTCGATACCCACTACCGGGACAGGTTTAGGCAAATCAATCAATGGCATAGCTAGAGACATAGCAAATTCCACAGACATAATATTAGCAGAAGACCGTGAATCCACGAAGGCACTGCCGGTGGCAGACCTACCCTCAAAAGAGACCTGAAAGGGAAGCAAGATCTTATTAGGTTTCATATTTATGGGAAATACCTGTGCACCGAAGCGACCTCCCCGATGGTCACTTAGGCGCGGAAGTTTTCTGGCTGGAGTATTCTTACGCCTAGGAAAGTCGTTCACTTGATGCTTGTCATCCCCACAGTAGAAGCAGAGACCATTCTTTCTGTGGAGCTCTCTACGTTGTTGGGGAGACACGGAGGCCCCGAGTTGCATTGGTTCATCCGAGTCTTTCGAGGAAGAACGAAGCAACAGAACCTCGGGAGCCATCATAGGGGAGCCAGAGGAGAAGGCACAAAAACGTTCAAGTCGTCGTTCCCTGAGACGTCAGTCCAGACGTACCGCTAAAGTCATAACCTGATCTAGAGAGTCAGAAGAGGGATAGCTAACTAACAGGTCTTTCAGGGCGTTCGACAGACCTAATCTAAACTGGCACCTCAAGGCAGGGTCATTCCACCGAGAAGCTACACACCACTTCCTAAAGTCAGAACAGTACTCCTCAACAGGTCTCTTACTCTGACGTAAGGTCACTAGCTGACTCTCGGCAAAGGCAGTCTTATCTGTCTCGTTATAGATGAGCCCGAGAGCAGAAAACAAAAGGTCAACAGAGGAAACTTCAGGGGCGTGAGGAGCCAAGGAGAAGGCCCATTCTTGAGGGCTGTCCTTGAGCCGGGACATAATTATACCCACTCGCTGGCTCTCAGAACCTGAGGAGTGGGGCCTTAGACGGAAATAGAGCCTACAACTCTCCTGAAAGGAGAAAAAAGTCTTCAGGTCCCCTGAGAACCGGTCAGGCAAATTGAGGTGGGGTTCAAGAGGTGAGGGGGAGGGCACTACCTGGGTAGCATCACGCTGGTTGCACCTCTGAGCCGGCCTGTGATTATGTAATGTCGGGGTAGGGAGACAGACAGGTGAGCCCTAATCTACCCGCCACTCAGTCCCTGCCCACTTGCACGGCCTGTCCTAGGCGACGGCGTACAACTGGGCGACGGTCCCTACACTCAATAATTGCACGACAGACAAACAGACGAGGGTACACAGAAGCTGAGGGAAATGGGGCAGTTGCCCACGGCAACACCGTGAGCAACAAGAGTAGTGAACGAGCCGAGTCAAACCAGTATTACGAGGTACCAAACGCAGAGCAGGAGAGTAGTCAGTAAAGCCAGGGTCAAATAGAAGCAGAGGTCAATAGTACTAGCAGGAACAGCAGAGCCAGGAAACCAGACAAAATCACAGGCAAACGAAAAGCAGGAAACGAAAGTATAAATAGACCGAGAACGGGAGCTAGCTCCGTCTGGTCAGGCTGTGATAGGTTCTCCCACTCCTCAGCCTCCCAGCCTGAGTGATAGCAGATCGAGTCACTCTATCAGACCTAGGAGCAGATGCAGACTGATTAACCACAGGCGTCGACACAGAAGCTGTGTCTGGTAAATCCTTTACAGACAGCTTCTGTATTCAAGTCCAGAGTCTGTGTCAAGTCTATTGCTCGAGACGACTTCTGTGTTCAAGTCCAGTTATCCAGCACAAGCCTGCTTCCGATAGTCCGGCACAAGCCTACTTCCGATAGTCCAGCACAAGCCTGCGTCCAATAGTCCAGTACAAGCCAGCTATCCAGGTATTCTTGCCCTAGTGTCTGTCATTGACTCTCCGTTTGATCAGCTGCTACACCGCTACAGCGGAGCGGCCCAGTGGGTCCACATACCCCATAGCCGTGACACATATCTTGAGAATGTACCATTTTAGGAATTTTTTTTTGCTATTAGCAGAGGAGTTCTCCTATTTCTGGTCCTCCTCTATTAGCTTAAGTCAAGAGTCACCTCCTGTGCACGCGACGACTTCAAAAATACCAACAATAGTTGAAACGGAGCTCCTCTGACTTCAGTGGTTAATGCTTTAGATTTGTTGGGCGAAGAAACACCCTTGTCCAAATGGGAAATTCCCTTTGCATAAAAGTGGGTAAGAGTAGTGTTAGGTCATCATAGGCTTCAAGAGATATTTTAGTGATTCAATCAATCAATCAATCAATCAATCAATCAATCAATCAATCAATCAATCAATCAATCTCCGGTCCTTTCATTTCTATTACTTACAAAAGCTCTGAAATAGGCGCATAATGAATAAATAATTATTTATAACAAGTCCTCAATAATAAACATTCTATTAGTATTGGGTGGTTTAATCTGTTTGGTGAAACTGTGGAATTGAAAAAAAAAATCTGTATTGCATTAGGTTAAATTCACATTGTGTTCAGAGATTACGTTTGGCTGGACTGTCTATCATCGATTGCCATTATAAAATCCAGGAGATATGCCCTCTGTATACATTGACAGTGCACCACGGATGTGGAGTGAATTTAGCCTTAGGTTCCTGTGCACACAGCCTCCTTTAGTGAGGAACCATAAATCCTCTGTGCACTGCTGTGCACGCTCTAATGGACTGTGTGTATAGAGATATTCTACCCTAGAAAAAAAATGCTAGAAATGCTAGTTATTCTCCCCTAGAAGAAATGCAATGAAATCAAAGGCATAAGAACGGACATTAGAGAGCTCATGTACCTTAACCCCTTAACGCACCATGACGTAACTGTACGTCAAGGTGAGCAGTAAGTTCGCGCACCTTGACGTGCAGTTACGTCTGTGCTTTGACAGTTAACCGCCGCGCGGCGCTACACCGCAGCGGCGGTTAACTGTGCAGGGTGTCTGCCCTGCATTCCCCGTTGCCGATCAGCGGCCCATCGTCGCTGATATCGGCAGTTAACCCCTTAATTGCGGCGCTCGATTTTGAACGCCACAATTAAGGTGTTTAGCGCCGATCGGCAGCCCCCGCGTGAAATCACGGGGGCTGGCGATCGTACCCATGGCAACCAGACGGCAGACAATGGCTTCCGGGTTGCCATGTACAGAAGCCTACGAGGACCACCCGGAGGGTGGTCGTCGTAGGCTTCCTGCCAGTGTGACTGTTACGTCACAATGACAGTTGGAATGCATTACACTACGTGTGTAGTGTAATGTATTCCAGCAGCGATCAAAGCTGCAAGTCTAAGTGTCCCCTAGTGGGACGAGTGAAAAAAGTAAAAAAAGGAATAAAAATGTTTTAAAAAAAGTGTAAAAATAAAAGTTATAAGTGATATAAACAATAACTGCTTTTTTTCCTATTCTAAGTCTTTTATTATAGGAAAAAAAATGAATACGTAAAAAAAAAATTACACATATTTGGTATCACCGCGTTCGTAACGACCCGCACGGTGAACACCGCAAAAAAATAAACGAAAAACAATGCCAGAATCACTATTTTTTGGTCACCACCCCTCCCAAAATATGTAATAAAAAGTGATTAAAAAGTCGCATGTACGCCAAAATAGTACCGATACAAACTACAACACGTCCAGCAAAAAACAAGCCCTTACACAGCTTTTTTGACTGAAAAATAAAAAAGTTATGGCTCTCAGAATATGGTGACACAAAAAATAATTTATTTTCTAAATAAGTTATTTTATTGCGCAAACGCTGCAAAACATAAAAAAACGTATATACATATGGTATCGCCATAATCGTACCGACCCGCAGAATAAAGTATAATAGTCATTTATAGCCCAGGGTAAACGCCATCAAAAATAAATAAAAATCATTGTCAGAATTGATGGTTTTTGGTCACCTGGCTTGCCGAAAAATTGAATAAAATGTGATCAACAAAATGGCATGGCAGGTATAAATGAGAGAAGACCCAGCAGGCTGGCAGGCATTAAATTGTCACAAAAAGATACAAATTTGCAATTAAGCAAAATGAGAAAAAGATGCCTTTATTTCCAGTCAAGCTATAGTAATATGTAATGTATATGTAAATAAAATATAACTTTTAATGGTTAGGATTAAATACAATTAGAACAGAGACAAAAAATCTAAAATTTAGCCAGAGTTCACTGACAGGTAGATTTGTATCGATCAGAGATACAGTCAGTATGTGGTGTAAACTGTCTGCCTTTGTGTCTCCTGCGGCATCTGCAGAACACCGGGCGACACAATCGAGTGGCGTATATGTCTCAGTCAGTGAAGACTCTGAGATTAAAAGTAGTGTGGAAGCCCCCCCGACATGTTTCGCTGCATACGCAGCGTCTTCAGGGGTTCAAATGGGGCATCTGACGGCGCGTGGAGGGTCCGTCCCTCTTAAGCCCTCGGGCCGCCATGACAGTGGGCGTGGCCAATAAGGGACTAATTGGAGAGGTCAACATAGTCTGGCCGTGATATGTATGACTGACATCCAGGTCAGCCATACAGGAGTTAGAAGAGAATGCACGAATCACGCAGGGGCAAGCGCGCCTGCGTGGTTTATGTTAAGATGCGATGAAAGAAATTTAGACTAAGTGTGGGGAAAACGCGACTGCGCATGTCACCACACTTAGAAAATCGGAAGGTAAATACTGATTGTCAGCGGAGCATTTAGCAAGAAGTGAACGAGAAGGCACATTACCTATGTGTCTAGGAGATGTATAGGAGGGACCATATAATAGATAAGGATAGTTCTGAGTATGAATGTGAAAGATGTGAGTGTTATAACAGTGAGCGCTGAAAAGATATTAAAAAACGTTAAAGGTGTGAGTGAGGAATAACTATCATATATGTATAAACATGACAGAAATTAAGTGGCTAAGGTGAAAAAAGGAAAGAGAGAGGGGGGGAGGGGGGAAGGGGGGAAGGGGAGAAGGAGAAAGAACCATAATATATGGTATGTGCTAAGGAAAATAATAATAATGTGCAGTGCTTGGGAATAAAGGGATGAGGTGGCTAATGTGAGGACATGAAGTAAAATATATAAAAAAAAAAAAAAAAAGAAATACAGGAGATAAGTGTCGTGTGTTGTAAATATATGGTCCTAAAGAAATCCAAAGGATTTATTACTGGCATAAACAAAAAGACATTTGAATATAAAAAATATAATAATAGTGATAAAAGTAAAATCAAATAATAATGAAAATAAAAATAAACATGAAATAATGAAAATGACTAAGGTTGAGAGGCGGAACATTGTAAGTGATACATAAGGCTTAGTAGCATATGAGATACGCCGTGTAAATAAATGAATAAATTTATTTAAGAAAAATGTCCAAGTTGTCTGAGTATTAATTCATAAGTATCAGTATTTCTTAGCTATAAAGTCACAAATATATAAAAATGTGTAAAATGGCGATCTGAAGGGAATTTTTCCCAGAATGAAGTAAATATTAAATTGAAGGTATAGTACCTATCAGAGAAAAGCTGTGTAATTGAAGCCTTCATTAAGACCACGGGGGCTCAATGAGCTCAGCCTATGGATCCAACGGGCTTCTTCTTGAAGTAATTTCCTATCAAGATTACCAGCTCTGGGCCCCAATTGTAATTGGGTGATTCCCCAAATTTGGAGATTTTTGGTATTTCCATCATGTATGGATCTAATGTGTCTGGCGAGTGGAGTGTCCTCATCATTAACAACTGTACTTAAATGTTTTGAAATACGTCTTCGTAGTTGCTGTATGGTTTTACCTATATATAATTTCGGACAGGGGCATTGTATGGCATAAACAACTCCACTGCTTTGGCAGTTGATAAATGTCTAATGGTATAGGATTTACCATCAACGGGATTGATGAAGGACTTGGTGGTTGGCATCAGAGGGCAAAACGAACATCTGCCACATGGATGAGAGCCTTTGGTGGGAGGAGGGAGCCAAGTGCTTTTTGCAATGGATGGTTTGGAAAAATGACTATGCACAAGGTACTCTCTTAGATTTTTTCCCCTGCGATAGGTTATATTAGGTGTATTCGAAATGACCTTGGCAAGATCAGGATCAGCCTGAAGGATAGGCCAGTGCCTTTGGAGTATCCTGTAGATCTGTGGGGAGCACACGTCAAAGTTCCCTATACATCTGATGGTGGGCATTGACGTTGAGTCTCTATATACACGCGCCGTCAGATGCCCCATTTGAACCCCTGATGACGCTGCGTATGCAGCGAAACATGTCGGGGGGGCTTCCACACTACTTTTAATCTCAGAGTCTTCACTGACTGAGACATATACGCCACTCGATTGTGTCGCCCGGTGTTCTGCAGATGCCGCAGGAGACACAAAGGCAGACAGTTTACACCACATACTGACTGTATCTGATCGATACAAATCTACCTGTCAGTGAACTCTGGCTAAATTTTAGATTTTTTGTCTCTGTTCTAATTGTATTTAATCCTAACCATTAAAAGTTATATTTTATTTACATATACATTACATATTACTATAGCTTGACTGGAAATAAAGGCATCTTTTTCTCATTTTGCTTAATTGCAAATTTGTATCTTTTTGCAACAAAATGGCATGTACACCAAAATGGTACCAGTGAAAATTACAGATTGTCCCGCAACAAATAAGCCCTCACACGGCTCCGGTGGTGAAAAAATAAAAAAAGTTCCGGCTCCCAGATTATGGCGATGCAAAATGTACAGAGCGTTCCAAAAGCGGATAGGATCAGGCGCCATTTATAAGTGCGACACTGGCCACATATCTGTGGATTATTATTTATTTACCCCATTATTATACCCTCTTATTATGCCCCTGATGTACTCTGCCCAGCCTACATGTGCCCCCACATTATAAACTGAAATACCAGCAAAACACCAGAGCTACTACCAAGCAAAATATGCGCTCCAAAAGCCAAATGGCGTCCCTCCCTTCTGAGCCCTACAGCGTGCCCAAACAGCCGTTTACGTCCACCGATATGGCATCGCCATACCCGGGAGAACCCTGTTAATATTTTATGTGGTATTTGTGGCACAAACTGGGCACAACATGTAGTGCACTAAAATGACACATCAGTGGAAAATTTAAATTTTCACTCTGCACCATCCGCTGCGCATTAAACCCTTCGCGCACCATGACTTAATAGCATGTCGTGGTGTGGGGGGTGATATATGGAGCATCTCACGCGCTGAGCACGCGCCATACGCTGTGGGTGTCAGCTGTGTATTACAGCTGATACCCGGGACTATAGGACAGAAACAGCGATCACGCTGTTACAGGAGCATGTAAAAATCACAATATACTGCAATACATTAGTATTGCAGTGTATTCTACAAGTGATCTAACGATCGCAGGTTCAAGTCTCCCAGGGGGGACTAATAAAATATGTAAAAACAAAAGTAAATAGTTATTATTAGTGGAAAAAATTAAATAAATATTTAAAGTCCAAAAAGAAACCCTTTTCATATTTTTCTCTAAAGTATTGTAAAAAAATTAAAAAAATACACAAAATTGGTATCGCTGCGTCCGTAAAAGTCCAAGCTATTACAATATACCATTATTTAACTCACACAGTGAACGCCGTGAAAAATAAAGAATTTTAAACGGCAAAATCGCAGTTTTTTGGTCACCCTGGCTCTACCAAAAAATTTTATAAAAAGTGCTCAAAAAGTCTTATGTACCAAAAAATGGTACCAATAAAAACCACAGCTCGTCCCGCAAAAAATAAGCCGTCACACCGCTCTATTGACGGAAAAATAAAGAAGTTGTGGCTCTCGGAAAGCGGGGAGGAAAAACGAAAAAGCAAAAAGCAAAACATGAATCAGTTCGTAAAGGGTTAATTACTTTCTAATGAAAAAGCATTTATGACCACATGTGGGGTATTGCCGTACTCGGGAGAAATTGCTTCACAAATACTGGGTTGCATTTTCTCCTTTATCCTTTGTGAAATTGAAAAAATGCAACATTTTATTGGAAATAATGTTGATATTAGTTTTCACGCCCTAATTCTAATGAATTCTGCAAAAGACGTGTGGGGTGTAAATGTTCACTATACCCATAGATAGATTCCTTAAGTGGTGTAGTTTCCCAAATGGGGTTACTTTTGGGGGGCTTTCCTCTGTTTCGGTCTCTCGGGGGCTTTGCAAATTCGACATGACACCCAAAAACTATTCCAGCTAAATTTGAGCTCCAAAAGCGAAATAGCGCTCCTTCCCTTCTAAGCCCCGGTGTGGGTCCAAACAGCAGTTTATTACCACATATGGGGTATTTACGTAATCAGGAGAAATTGTTTTGCAAATGTTGGGGTGCTTTTTCTCCTTTACTCCTTGTAAAAATTAAAAATGGCTACCTTTTTTCAGAAAAAAAGTAGATTTTTACCTTTACAGGCTAATTCCAATGAATTCAGCAAAACAACTGTGGGGTTAAAATGCTAACTTTACCCCTAGAAAAATTCCTTGAGGGGTGTAGCTTCCAAAATGGGGTCACTATTGGGGGGTTTCCACGGTTTTCATCCCTCCAGTGCATTGCAAACGCGACACGGAACTGAAAACTATTCCAGCAAAATCAGAAATCCAAAATCCAAATGGTGCTCCTTCTTTTCTGAGGCCTGCTGTGGGTCCAAACAGCAGTTTATTACCACATATGGGGTATTGCTATAATCGGAAGAAATTGCTTTACATATGTTGGGGTGTTTTTTCTACTTTATTCCTTGTAAAAATTTAAAATGTCTACGTTTTTTCACAAAAAAAGGAGATTTTCATCTTCACATACTAATTCAAATAAATTTAGCAAAAAAACTGTGGGTTCAAAATGCTAACTATACCCATAGATAAATTCCTTGAGGGGTATAGTTTCCAAAATGGGGTCACTTTTTGGTGTCTTTACTGTTTTGGTACCACAAGACCTATTCAAACCTGACATGGTGCCTAAAATATATTCTAAAAAAAGGAGACCCCAAAATCCACTAGGTGCTCCTTTGCTTCTGAGGCCTGTGTTTCAGTCCATTACCGCACTAGGGCCACATGTGGGATATTTCTAAAAACTGCAGAATCTGGGCAATAAATATTGAGTTGCATTTCTTGGGTAAAACCTTCTGTGGTACAGAAAAAAATTATTACAAATACATTTTCTAAGAAAAAAAATGAAATTTGTAAATTTCACCTCTACTTTGCTTTAATTCCTGTGAAACGCCTAAAGGGTTAAAACACTTTCTGAATGCTGTTTTGAATACTTTGATGGGTGCCGTTTTCAAAATCGGGTGATTTATGGGGTCTATCTAATATATAAGGCCCTCAAATCCACTTCAGAACTGAACTGGTCCCTGAAAAAATAGCCTTTTGAAATTTTCTGGAAAATATGAGAAATTGCCTCTAAAGTTCTAAGCCTTGTAACGTCCTAGAAAAATAAAAGAATGTTCAAAAAACGACGCAAATATAAAGTAGACATATGGGAAATGTTAACTAGTAAGTATTTTGTGTGGTATTACAATCTGTTTTACAAGTAAATACATTTAAATTTAGAAAAATGCAATTTTTTGCTAATTTTCTCTAAATCTTGGCGTTTCTTACAAATAAATATTGAATTTAACGACAAAAATTTTTCAGTATCATAAAGTACAACATGTCACGAGAAAACAGTCTCAGAATAGCTTGGATAGGCAAAAGCATTCTGGAGTTATTACCACATAAAGTGACACATGTCAGATTTGCAAAAATGGGGCTGGTCCTGAAGGCCTAAACAGGCTTAGACACTAAGGGGTTAATAGAAGCCCTATTAGGGCTCCATACTAGACAAAGCATGAACATGGCTGTCTGCATCAACCCTTAGTGATTTATATAGTAGTAGTGATAAAGTTTTTAACCCTTTCCTGTCACTTTCCTCCCCACATTCCAAAAAGCCATAACTTTTTTTTATTTCTCCATCGATAAAGCCATATGAGGGCTTGTTTTTTGTGGGACAAGTTGTAGTTTTTCACGGCACCATTTGCTGTACCATATAATGTAATGGGAGACTGGAAAGAAATTATTTGTGGGATGGAATAGTAAAAGAACTGTGATTCCTCAATCTTTTGAGGGGTTTAATTTTTACAGCTTTCACCGTATGATAAAAATGGCATGTTAACTTTAATTTACCAGTCAATACAATTACGGCGATACCAAATTTATATATTTTTTTATGTTTTACTACTTTTAAAAGGAAGAAACTAATTGTTAAAAATAAAATTTGTGTTTAGTAGCCACATTCTGAGAGCCATGACTTTTTAATGTTTCCATCGATTGAGCGATATGATGGCTTATTTTTTGTGGGACGAGCTGCAGTTTCTATTGGTGCCATTTGTGCTACATTAGGCTTTTTGATCACTTTTTGTTTAATTTTTTTGTGGGATATGACGTGACTAAAAAACAGTGATTCTGGCATTTATTTTTTTTTACGCCGTTCACCGTGAGGGCTTTTATGAGGCCCCTGGGCTGCCATGACAACCCCATCGGCACCCCCTGATCGCATTGACAGACCCTGCGAACAGAGCGGGCCCAGCAGATGAGCCCGCTCCAAATATCCCCCCTCCCACACACACCACGACATGCTATTACGTCGTTGTGCGGGTAGGGGTTTTTAATTAATGTGAAAATGCCTGTCTGTGTACATGACTGATATCTAATATACAGTATATATTTGTATGAGAAAAATTATGACTTTTTTTAACCGGATATTACAATGCACATAGTCTCCAAAAAGTCTATCTGCTATGAATTTTCCATGAAATTTAATATTGATCATAACTGCAGCAATTAGCATTTTATGAACATGGAAGAGTGACAAGCAATATTAACAAAATATGCAGCATGTACCATTATTAGTTACAAAACAGATTCATGATTTGTAGATAAGGAATAGACAACTGGTTTAATGATCAAAGATGAAATTTCTTGCTTGGTTAGTGCTATAAAATAAATGCAATAAAATTTAATAGCAGTTCACAATTAATGAAAATGAATTGTGCTTCAGATGAAAACAGCAAAATAGACCCTTTTTCCCTCACATCTTTTGTATGTGAAAAATTGATATAAAATCAGATAAAAAATACTTCAATGTAGCTTGAAAAAAGATTAGATTTAAATACTTTGGCACTAAATAATTTCATATAACACAGA